>NW_026111729.1:270000-383867 GCF_024679095.1 Eriocheir sinensis
AGGGAGCGGGCGAGAGACGGCAGAGAGCGGAGGTCAGGTGGCGTCAGGTCAACTGTCGTGATGTGACTGATGGGGTTGCCTACTCGCTCAGCGTTTTTTATACCCTGTGGAGGGAGAGAGCGAGAGGATCGAGGCTCCTCCGTCCGGTCCAAGTGACGTTGTAGTAGTCACCGCTGAAAGCCGTGCGCACTTCCTCCCCGGTGACTCATAAAAAATGGGTGCTGCAGCGCAGACTCGTGTTTTTGTTCGTCCTATTTCCTGTGCCATCTAAGTCTGCTGTCTTGTCGCTGTCTCGTCTCCCTGTTGTCCGTGTTACATCTTCAATGTTAACTTTAGCTGTTACTCGTTTATCTTCGACTGTCTGTCCACGTCCTGCTATACAGTCCTTCTACATTGTTTACCACACATACCAACACTTATATGTCATCCACACTAAACAACATTCACATACACGCACATACACTTTAACAATGTCTCGTTTGTGTTGTGTCTGTCCTAATGACTTGTGTGATTTTTGTCAATAAAGTAAACCTGACGGATATTGCCTTTCTCTATCGGTGAACCAATTAGCGCTTAGAACACTCACTAAATCACTTACAATTGGTGACCCCGGAGTGTTGCTATGGTTCAAGGTGGCTTGAAACCGGTGTCGTTTCAAGGGCACTCTCTCCCAGAGTGGTGGATCTCGGTCAGAACATCTGATCTATTCGTCTACCCTCTCCTCGGGGCAAAAAGTCTCACCTCCAGCACGGGGTTCGTGAGATTGAGCTTCAGGCCAGGAGAAGCATTACGCATTAGGCGTAGTAGCCACCTTCAGGGTTTGTCCCCTACCCTCCCGGCACCTTCAGTGCCTCCCCTTAGGCACCCTCAGTGCCCCTTCAGGCACCTTCAGCGCCTTCTTCACCCACCTTCAGTTCCCCTTTTCAGGCACCTTCTGTGCGCTCATACCCCCTTACCCTTCCTCCCTGCCCTCCCGCTGGTACGGTGACTGAGACACACACCGTGTGACATTCTACACAAGACTCGGTGAACACTCAAACAGTGCGACACATTACTGAGACACACACTGCTACACCAGACCCTGTGTACATGCAACACAGACTCAGAGAGACACGCTAACACTGTGACACCCTGCTGGGATTACTAGCTGCCCCGTGGATTAACCACCGCCTCCTGGATTTACCACCGCCCTCGTGGATTACCTTACTCTCCCGAGCATCCTTACGGACAGTGCAGTGTCTCCATCAGCAGTTCAGTGCAGCAAGTCCCCGCCAACAGTTAGTGTCACAGTGTCATTTACTAAGCGTGCAGTGTTGTGTTACAGTGCCTCCTTGGACACTGGTTCACTCCATGAGTCACTGAGGCCCCTAGCACGCGCCAGCGCCGATAGTACACGCAGTTCGTTCTACTCTCACGGACTGCCGTGGCCCCTGGCACATGCTAGCGCCCCTCACTCCTCACGACCTGCTGTGGCCCCTGGCACGCTGCCAGCGCCATTAACACACAGTCGTTCGACGCTCTCTCGAACTGCCGTGGCCCCTGGCCCGTTTTACGCCAGCGCCCTTGTCAATTTGCTCCACACCGTTCAACTTCACCATGCCTGACGACGACAACTCTTCCTCTGCAACAGCGGTGTCCTTCAGAGCACCACTCTTCTGCTCAGGACCCGTCTGCGTGGTTCGCGATTTTGGAGTGTGGATTCAAGCCTTCCAGGATTTTTTAACCCAACTACTCAATCCACGCAGCTCAACTCACGCAGCCCAGCTCACGCAGCCCAACTCTCGCTGCTCAACCCCTAGCTGCTCAACTCGCTGCTCAACACTTCAGCTCAACTCACCGTAGCTGTCCTCACCGCGCAACTCACTTCAGCTCGACTCACCGCAGCTGAACTCGACTCTGCGCTATTCACCTCAGCTCGACTCACCGCAGCTGAACTCGACTCTGCGCTATTCACCTCAGCTCGACTCACCATAGCTGTCCTCACTGCGCAACTCACCTCAGCTCGACTCACCGTAACTGTCCTCACTGCGCAACTCACCTCAGCTCGACTCACCGCTGCTGAACACACAACGCAACTCACCGCGCAACGCGTCTCAACACAACGCAACGCACCACCAGCAACACCGTCTGTGCCACAGCACCCCCGCACCAGAGAAGATTTCGTTCCTCCTTCCTCGTCACTGGGGGGGAGTATCTGTAGCAGTCACCGCTGAAAGCCGTGCGCACCAGAGCCGTAGACAGAGAGAGTTTGGCCAATGCGGGAAATGAGAGCTCACGGCAAGCTCACAATGATGTATACATATTGTTACACCAACGGCCCGCACACCACACTCCACAGCACGAGCAGGCGGTGTGCCTCAACCCCAAATCCATCACACGCGGGCCGTGAACCCTCCAGAACAGCAAGACACACAGCGCCGTCACACCCCAGGGCCGCCAACACACCACGAGAGGACAAGGCAGGGCAAAGAGGCTCATAGTGTAGGTTTTCCACTTTACTTAACAGTTCCAACACGTATAGAACACTAGTTTACAAGGCACAGTAACTCCCAGTACACAGAGGGGGGCACGGACACTGCACAGGGCTCACAAAAGCGGGCAAGGCACGCAGGGACAGCACACACGTCTCTCGTCTCTCGCAGTCGGGCTCTCTCTCCTTGCCCCGCGGTGCGGCCCGGCGGCTCCCGGCCGGGCCGCCGCAATGCACCCCACGCCACCGGCCATCACCAGCCCTCCGCGCCCCAAACTAGCACCCCCTCACACAAATAACACAAATACACGAATACACATGAAAATATACCCCCTGGTGTAACACTATCTCCCCCTTAGAGAAGCAGTCGACCCGACTGCCCCAACACGCAACACACAAAAATACATGGGATACACATAAATCAGTCCTCCACAGTCTCTTCTCGCGCCCCCAAGGGGCTCCGCCTGTCAGCCACGCCGTCGACCAGCCGCCAGTCCTCAGTGGGCTCTTCCACGCCATCCGCTCCACGCAACGCTCGGGACAGTCGACACCGGCTCCTGGCCTCCACCCTCGGGGCAAGGTGCCCTCGCCCGGCCGTGACTACCTCCCCACGCAGCCAAGCTCGAAAACCAACTGGCAAAGCAAAGGGCACCTCTCCGGTCACCCTCTCCAGCTCCCGTCCGAGGCCACCACAAGCCTTACTGGCCTGCGTCAGGTAGTCGAGGCCCAGCAAGCACGGCTCGTCTCGATCGGCGACGTCCACCGGCCGGCGCTCCACAGCGCTGCCCACGCCGATACGAGCCTCCACTACCCCCTCGAGCAGCACACACTACCCCGTGTCAGGCCGCGCCGAGGACTCCTCAGCCCCGGTGTCAAATGTCACGCGTCGTGTCTACATCCGCCGATCCTCCCACTGGCAACGCGCTGGTCGGGCGGCGGCAGCTTACTCAAGACGGGGCTCGGGGGCGGGAGACGGCTGGAAGTCGGCTCCCTTCTCCAGCCCGTCCATATCTCCCGTCCGCGCCGCGTCCCTGGGCCTGGGGTAGGCGCTCGAGCGGTGGCCAGACTGGCCACAATCCTTGCAGCGCGGCTGGAGGGCGTCGGGGCTCAGCCGGTCGAGGGAACGCGTCTTTCGCTTCCCCGGGCACCGACTACGCCTGTGCCCCTTCTCGCCACAGCCCCCGCACGAGCCATGGAGACCCTCCGGGCTCGCCTTCCTCGACGCTGCCTTCATCTTCACCTTCGCCATCCGGCCCCGGAGGGCATGGCAGGGCGGGGCGGCCGCCCCTATGCCGCTGGTCGTCATCAAGAAGGCCCCGAACTCTAAGGCCCTCGCCAGCGCAGGGGGTAAGAGTCCTCGTCAGTCACGTCCCTCAGCGCCTGGCAGTCCACACAGAAGAGCTGCGTGATGTCCTTCTCCTTATCCCGGACTACCACTGAGGGCCACGGACTGTCCGACCGCTCAATCACCCCCTGCGCCGCCCGCTCGTTGACGGTGCGCTGTATTTCCTCTCGCATGGCCGGCGCGACACGTCGGGGCGGGCTCCTGGTGGGCGCACTATTTCCCGTGTTGATGTTGTGCTTCACCAAACCCGTGCGGCCCAGCAGGTCCAAACCTTCCCCGCTGATCACGTCCGCGCACCCAGCCAGGGTGTGGCGCACCTCCGTCTGCGCCTTCGTCTGGTGAGCGGCGCTCCGGTGCTCCGAATCCTCCAGGAAGTCGGGCAGCGGCCTCACAGGGGCCGACTCCGCGCTCCCCGACGCCTCCTCTTGTCGTTACACCTTCTCACAGGTGCCCAGCTTGGCACCAGCGGGTACTTTCCGAGCCTCGTCGGAGGAGTTAGCCACCAGCACCGTGACTGACTCCTCCCCCGCTCCTTCGAGACTCTGTCCGGCTGCCACACCATCAGCTAGCTGCAGGCCCTCCGTGGACTCCACCGTGCCTTCCGCTGGCATCGCGCCCGACCGGCAACACTGGACCCTGGTCTCCGTCCCCAGGGCAAGGTGCAGTCTCTCCGCCGCGATTACCTCTGCACAGCCAACCTCTGGGAGCAAAGGCGCCTGTCCGCGCAGCCTCTCCAGCACCCGTCCACGGTCGGCACTGGCCTCGCCCTGCGTCAGGTAGTCGAGGCCCAGCAGGCACGGCTCGTCTCGATCGGCGACGTCCACCGGCCGGCGCTCCACAGCGCTGCCCACGCCGATACGAACCTCCACTGGCCCCTTGGACTGCACGCAGTGCCCTGTGACGCCACACAGCCTCTGTGGGGCGTCCTGGAGTCGTGTGGCGGCCAGCATGTCAGGCCGCCCCAAGGTCCTCTCGGCCGCGGCGTCCACCGCCAAGCGGCCTGGCTCGTCCACTGAGCCCCGTAGCGCTGTGCCAACTGCAGCGCCTTCTCAGCCTCGCCCCAGCCCTGGGCAGCAGCTAGCATCTCGAACTGGGCCTCCCATGCCAGCTTCCCCTCGTGCTCCGCTGGCTTAAGCCTCCCCGAGCGCCGGGAGACTGAGGAGGAAGCGGGCGGACCACGTGGGCTGCAAGCCGGCCGGCATGGCGGAGAGGGAGGCGGGGAGAGAGGCAACGAGGCGGGGTTAATGGGCCCGACTCCAGCACTAGCTGGACCCAAGGGAGCGGCTCCGAGGGCTCCCCAATCTCCTGCGGCAGCTACTGGCTCCACCACAACGCTACCAGGCTCCAGGGGTCCTTGCCAGGGGCCCCAACAGCCCCACCGCCCCGACGTCTCCCGCCAAAACTGGGCCTTCTTCCTCCGCGTGCGACGTTGCCACCTCTCGCTGCCGCCTCTCCGCCTCCACCTCCTCCCTCAGGCCCTGAGCCTCGCCTTCCGAGGTCTGCTGCACCTCCTCCAGACGTTCACTCCTCCCGCTGTCGCAGGCCCGGTCCGTGTACGGCTGCGTTTCCACTTTCAGAGACGAGAAACTGCACTGGATAACCTCGCCAAGATGACAGGCCCGCTCTTCTGCCCTCCGAGCTTGCTCGCGTTCCCTCTCTTCTGCCCTCTGAGCCTGCTCGCGTGCCCTCTCTTCTGCCCTTTGAGCCTGCTCGCGTGCCCTCTTTTCCCTCTCGTCTGCCCACCGAGCCTGCTCGCGTGCCTACCAAGCCTGCTCGCGTGCCCATCAAGCCTGCTCGCGTGCCCACCAAGCCTGCTCGCGTGCCCTCCTATCTGCCATTTCCTGACTCATATCGGCCAGCGTGGCAATGATCCAGTCCGCCTGCTGGCTCGATATCAACTTGACCGCGCCAGCCTCGGCCTTGCCCGCCTCCTCACCCTCACGGCGGCCATCCTGAGACGCCATGACGACAAGGCGTAACTCACTGTTCACTGTTCACTAATTCCATTCCTATGACACCAAATGTTACACCACCGGCCCGCACACCACACTCCACAACACGAGCTGGAGGTGTGCCTCAACCCCAGACCACCACACGTGGGCCGTGAACACCCCAGAACAGCAAGACACAGCGCGCCATCACACCCCAGGGCCGCCAACACACTACGAGCGGAAAAGGCAGGGCAAAGAGGCTCACAGTGTAGGTTTTCCACTTTACTTAACAGCTCCAACACGTACAGAACACTGGTTTACAAGGCACAATAACTCCCAGTACACAGAGGGGGGCACGGAGACTGCACAGGGCTCACAAAAGCAGGCAAGGCATGTAGGGGCAGCACACACATCTCTCGTCTCTCGCAGCCGGGCTCTCTCTCCTTGCTAGTCGTGGGCAGGTACCGGTACCAGTACCGGTACTAACGGTACCAGCTAAACGGTACGGTACCGGTACCAGATTGCTCGGTACCGGTACCAGTTGCTCGAATTTATTTATTGGATTTATTGATAATTCTTCATGTCCGATTTTTTTTTTAGGTTGCTAATAAATATTGTTATTGTTATTAGACTATGATCGAGTACATCCATAATAACTATACATGCTATTTTTTTATCGAAAAAATAAATATTCACTTCATTCAGAGAGAGAGAGAGAGAGAGAGAGATCACCACTTAGCAGAGCTGGGCGCGTTACTGGATATCGGGTAGTCCGGTACCGCTCCTCCGCACCTCGAAACACATATAGTCCGTACCTGTACTTCCGCGCCTAAAATTTTTTCACTCGTTCCGGTACCGCACCTCCGCACCTCCGGTACCGTACCCAAAACTATTAAAGCGCGCCTGAAAAATCTAGTCCGTACCTTAAAAAAAAAGAAATACAAGGCAATACTGCAGCAGCATTATTATTATTATTATTATTATTATTATTATTATTATTATTATTACCATTATTTTTGTTATCATTATTGTCATTTTAACGCATAGAATCTCCACCACCTGAAGTAAAGTAACTACTTTTACACTCATCATAATTATCATACCTCAGCACTTCCTTTAAGACGGACGACAAACGGTATATTTTGAACCGGGCCGTAAATCTGAATGAGTGACGTCACTCAAGTGGCGGGAAAACATGCCCTGCAGCACAGACCGCGTAAACGACCGGAAGTATTACTGCAGAGCGCGGACTGTTTGTCGTTTTCATTTTTTTTATCCTTGAAAACCTCAGGTTCGGAGGTACGGACTTAAAATACTGCCGTTCCGCACCTGTTACTTCCGCACTTTTGAAAAACTTTCCGCACTTCGGACCTCCGCACCTCGTTTAAAGGTCCGCAGGTCCGGAGGAGCGGAGGTGCGGACAGAGGTACGGAAGTGCCCAGCTCTGCCACTTAGTAAGTGGATATCTCGGTGATATGGGTAGTGGGTACTCGATCATAGTCTAATAACAATAACAATATATATTAGCGTTTTCTAGACTCGTGGGACCCACTAACTTTTAACCCAAGACTTCGTTTTCTTTTTACTTGCCACTGTTAAATTCGTATGACTCGTTAACTTTTAGAGAGAGAGAGAGAGAGAGAGAGAGAGAGAGAGAGAGAGAGAGAGAGAGAGAGAGAGAGAGAGAGAGAATCATATTTATCCAATAAAGCATTAACGAAAAAAGAGTTTGAATCCCTTGGCGAGAGTTTTTGGCTATAAAGAATTGCACGATGGATTATATAAGATGATTAAATATTGGAGGTGAGTAGGAGAGAGAGAGAGAGAGAGAGAGAGAGAGAGAGAGAGAGAGAGAGAGAGAGAGAGAGAGAGAGAGAGAGAGAGAGAGATCATATTTATCCAATAAAGCATTAACGAAAAAGTTTGAATCCTTGGCGAGAGTTTTTTGCTATAAAGAATTGCATGATGAATTATATAAGATGATTAAATATTGGAGGTGTAGCAGGCGAGAGAGAGAGAGAGAGAGAGAGAGAGAGAGAGAGAGAGAGAGAGAGAGAGAGAGAGAGAGAGAGAGAGAGAGAGAGAGAGAGAGAGATCACCACTTAGTGAGTGGATATCTCGGTGATATGGGTAGGTATTGATCATAGTCTAATCAATAACAATATTTATTAGCAACCTAAAAAGAAGAATCGGACATGAATTATCCAGTAACTCCAAATAAATAAAATAATGGAAACGGGAGCTGTGATGGAAATGGAAAGCAGGACAAAATGGTGGGAACTTGGGGAGACGGTCAGCGGGGCAGTGACTCAGCGTCTAAACACAGGGCTCATACCACATGGAGGCGGGTGAGCACCGTGCGTCACTAAGATCCTAACGGCAATGCGCAGTGCCGAGTGATCATTAAGCTTCCCGGAACCCAAGTGATCATGATGCTTCGCGGTCCCAGTACCGATACCAGTTATCGATACCAGGTACAGGTACCGGCGAGTGATCATTCAGCTGCCCGGAACCCCAGGGATCATGATGCTTCGCGGTACCAGTACCGATACCAGTTATCGGTACCAGGTACCGGTACCTGGTACCGATAACTGGTATCGGTACTGGTACCGCGAAGCATCATTGGGTTCCGGGAAGCTTAATGATCACTCGCCGGTACCTGGTATCGATAACTGGTATCGGTACTGGTACCGCGAAGCATCATGATCACTTGGGTTCCGGGAAGCTTAATGATCACTCGGCACTGCGCATTGCCGCTAGTACCGGTACCGTTTGGATCTTAGTGACGCTCGGCGCTCGCCCGCCCGCCTCCATGTGGTATCACGCGGTATGGGCCCTTTGTGTAGACGCTGAGTCACTGCCCCGCTGACCGTCTCCCCAAGTTCCCACCATTTTGTCCTGCTTTCCGTTTCCATCACAGCTCCCGTTTCCATTATTTTATTATTTGATTTATTTATTGGAGTTACTGGATAATTCTTCATGTCCGATTCTTTTTCTTTTTTAGGTTGCTAATAAATATTTTTATTGTTATTAGACTATGATCGAGTACATCCATAATAACTATACATGCTAATTTTTTTTCGAAAAAATAAATATTCATTTCATTCAGAGAGAGAGAGAGAGAGAGAGAGAGAGAGAGAGAGAGAGAGAGAGAGAGAGAGAGAGAGAGAGAGAGAGAGAGAGAGAGAGAGAGAGAGAGAGATTTACATAGATTTACATAGAAAATTAGACCACACAGACCCCATGGTACAGACTAGGTGGTCTGTCCTTAAACCTAAGTGATTTTACATTAATCAGAAGGCTCCTAAACGTTGCATTTCAACTCTAGTTGATATTAAGTTGAAGGAAGAGAGAGTTTTCTTTACAGGAAATTTGTTTGGGAATTTCATCAGAAGTCATTAAGAAAAAAAAAACTCCTTTGGGTACCGGTACCGGTACCGGTACTAACGGTACTTGAGTTTTCGGTACCGGTACTACCGGTACTCAAATTAACGGTACTTCCCCATCCCTACTCCTTGCCCCGCGGCGCGGCCCGGCGGCTCCCGGCCGGGCCGCCGCAGTGCACCCCACGCCGCCGGCAATCACCAGCCCTCCGCGCCCCAAACTAGCACCCCCTCACACAAATAACACAAATACACAAATACACATGAAAATATACCCCCTGGCGTAACAATATAATCGGTAAGTTCATCATTTTCTCAAACGCAGCCCTTATAACAATTTCTTTGTGTGCGATTCCATGCTGTCGGTGTGGTGTGTGGGTGTGTTGTCTGTACTAAATTAGTGTGTTAGATAACTGAGGTGCGTTAGTTTTCTGTAGCAGCGGCTTAACATATTGCACTGATGACTGCATGAAAATCATTATGGCTGCAGAAAAAAATCTTCGGGGATAAAGAAGGCAGCTTTTGGAGCAAAAAACAATTAGTTAACAGTCTCGTGGATGCGACAGAGAGGAGGACAAGCAAAACACAGCTTCCAAATTAACTTGTCATGATATTAAGAATAAACCACTGAAATATTATTTCGCTTTACGAATGCATATCGCAAACATGAAGCTGTTATTAGAAGTCAGGTGAAATAGACAAAGGGAAGGAGTGATTAGGCAGCAAAAGTATGACGATGAGGGCTGCAGTCAATAAATATAGATAAGTGTACGTGCGTATTCTTTTGCTTACCTATTATTTACATAATTCATACCAATAATTATCCATCTGTACGTTTACAATATAACATCTTCATACATATGTATATGGCGTTAAGAGAATAGTTTGTAAGAAACGATTTGATGAGTGAGGCAGAGCCGTACGGGTGGGTGAGGCGTGCGTGCCAGCTGGGAGCAGACGACGGTATCTGGCAACGCGCTGGGTTTCAACCTGGTAGAGTTGGCCAAACTCTCTCTATCTACGGCTCTGGTGCGCACTTCCTCCCTGGTGACTCACAAGAAAATGGGTGCTGCAGCGCAGACTCGTGTTTTTGTTCGTCCTATTTCCTGTGCCATCTAAGTCTGATGTCTTGTCGCTGTTTCGTCTCCCTGTTGTCTGTGTTGCATCTTCAATGTTAACTTTAGCTGTTACTCGTTTATCTTCGACTGTCTGTCCACGTCCTGCTATACACTTCTACATATTGTTTACTACACACACCGACATTTATATGTCCTCTACACTACATAATATTCACACACGCACATACACTTAACAACGTCTCTTGTGTGTCTTGTCTGTGTTAATGACCTATGAAAGTTTTTGTGAATAAAGTAACCCTGACGGAGATTGTCTTTATCCGTAAACCAATTAGCGCTTAGAACACTCACTAACGGCACTTACAACGTCACCTGAGCTTCACGTAGGTCGACCTCCCTTTATTTAAATATTGCCCCATCTCATATTTCTGTACTTTTTTACGAATTTGCTTTCATATGAATCTATAACTTGTAGGCTATATTTTCAGCCTAACGGCTGCCCAAACTAAATAAACTGTATTATTATTATTATTATTATTATTATTATTGTTATTATTATTATTATTATTATTATTATTATTATTATTATTATTATCATTACACACACACACACACACACACACACACACACACACACACACACACACCTCCACCCCTTACTCCAGCCCACACAGGCTTCCACACACACAACCTCAACCATACAACCCTCGCTACTCACCTGCCCCCACATACGTGTTGCTGAAGGAAAGGTAGAGCAAACGGTTTTCCTCTCTCATATCTATCGCCTCAGGTTTCACCAACATACACACGCCCGCTGAGCTGCTGGTGGTAGTGTTCGCCTCCTGATTCGCGATGTCATTTCCGGTAAACCTTCTACATGCTGAACCATGACTTCCTTCCCATCCCAGCGCCAGCACCGCAGCCGCCTCGCCTGCGTGGGGGGTACGAGGTGTGAGGTGAGAGAGAAGGCAGAGATAATCGGCAAACGAGGAGAGAAAGAAAATTAGACCAATGATAGACAATACAAACCATATACGTAAAAACAAATATCACCTAAAATTATACAAAAAAAAGAAGAAAAAATGGAAAACAGAAAGGCAGAAGGACCTTATGCTGCGAAAAAGAGTCTGACAGAAACTCCTGCCATTCGTTTTGCTAGATAGAGAAGATAGCGAAGAAAGGAACGAGAGAAGTTGAGAGGGAGAGAAGGAAAAAAAAAAAAAAGAGAAAGAAAAAATAAGAAGAAAGGAAGAGTTGGGGAGAAGAAGAAGAAAAAAGAAAAAGGAAAGAGAAAGAAAGAGAGGATGAGGAGAGGAAGAGAAAAGAGGAGAGGAGAAAAGAAGAAAGGAAAGAGAAAGGGAGAGGCGGAGAGGAAAGGGGAGAAGAAGAAGAAAAAAGAAAAAGGATAGAGAAAGAAAGAGAGGATGAGGAGAGGAAGAGAAAAGAAGAAAGGAAGAGGAAAGGAGAAAAGAAGAAAGGAAAGAGAAAGGGAGAGGCGGAGAGGAAAAGAGAAAAGAAGAAAGGAAGAGGAATTGGAAGAGAAGAAAAAACAAGGAAGGAAAGAGAGACAAAGAGGAGAGGAGAAAAAGAAGAAAGAATTGAGAGAAGCATTGAAGGGCAGAAGAAGAAAAAAGAAGAAAGGATGAAAAGAAGGACGAGAAGAAGAGAAAAGAAAGTAGGAAGAGAGGAGAAGAGAAAAAAAAAACGAGAAAGAAGTTGAGGGGGTGAAGAAAATAAAATAAGACAAAGAAGATAATGATGATGAAAGGAAGAATAAGGAAGAGGAAGAAGAGGAGAAGAAGAAAAGAGAAGAAACGAAAGAGAATGAAAGAGCAGAGGGAGGAGAAGAAGAGAAAAAAGAAAGTAAGAGAAAGGAAGAGAGGATGAGGAGAAAAAGAGAAAAGAAGACAGTAAAGAGAGAAAAGGAGGAGGAGGAGTAGCAAAAAAGAGAAGAAAGGGAAGAGAAAGGAAGAGGAGGGGGAAAAGAGAAAGAGAAAAAGTAGAATGAAAAGAAAATCACATACTGAAGGAGAAAATTAAATAACGTAGAAGAAAATAATGAACGACTGAGAACAAGACGAAAAAGAACTTCAAGTAAAAGCAAGAAAATACATGTGAAAAAGAAGATAAGAGGACAAAGAAGAAAAAATAAACAGGTAGAGAGTGTGTGTGTGTGTGTGTGTGTGTGTGTGTGTGTAGGCCCGTAATTTTGGCAGATTTTTTTGTGGGGCTAGAGGTTAGAACTATAGAGTTTATGAGGGGGGTGGGGGGCGAGCGAAGCGAGATTGCACAGGTGAGGGAATTTCTTTTTAAATAAGCACTTTTAGGGACATTTTGAGACCGATATAGAAAGCACTGGGTGGGCTACAGTCCCACTAACCTCCCAGAAATTAATGCCCTGGTGTGTGTGTGTGTGTGTGTGTGTGTGTGTGTGTGTGTGTGTGTGTGTGTGTGTGTTGTCATGACCTAGGCTGGGATTACGTTAGATAGAAGGTACTATAAGTAACGTAGCCAGTTAGTAGCCAAGCTAAGGTAGACAGTATATGCTGCTCTTGGGAAACCTAGGCAGACTTTCTCTCACCTTGTGCTCTGAGGAGGGATAACCAAACCACAATTACTAAGATAACATTAATATTTAGAGTTAAAAGTATGTTACAGAATATTCCACCTCACAGAAACAACACACATATCTCCACTGATAACCCGTGATCTTCCAATACACATCATCCCATCACCACACAGAAACAACGCACATATCTCCACTGATAACCCGTGATCCTCCAATACACATCATCCCATCACCACACAGAAACAACACACTTATCTCCACTGATAACCCGTGATCCTCCAATACACACCATCCCATCACCACAATACTCGCGCCCAACTCTCACACCACCGCCTCACCCCGTGACTCCGGCAGACGTGCTGCCCCTCCCACGCGGCGTGAGAGGGGCAGCACGTCTGAGGCGTGAGTCACGCCTCAGACCGAAGTGAGGCTCATAGGTCCCACACAGGGTCAAACCCATATCTGGGCGTTATCGCGATAAGTTATCGCGATACTTTATCGCTGATAACAAAATCGTGTTATCGGCCATCCGCTACTTATTTAAATATATATCGGTATCTTCGTTAATTTTCTAACCAAACTAGCGATAATCGCTACTTTTTTCCGTCTATCAGAAAAAAAACGTTGTCTCCTCCCTACTGCGCATGCGTGGCCTGGGCGCCCGGTGTTGTATGAAAAAAACTTCGGGGTATGAAATATGTTTGGTGAATGGATTTCATAATTAGATCACAACAATAATACACTAGGTCATTTTTTTTGTTAGACTCTAAAACCACTATATCAGAAAGAAAAATCATTTAACTTTGCCCAAAAAATTATTATTCATTGCCTGAAATTTGTGATCCCGTTGTAAAGAGCGAAAACAGAGACCAGCGGCTTGTGTAATCAAATGGCGGGGTGGTGCGTGGCCTCTCAGCTGCGTCTCGAAAGACGGAGTGGGTGCCAGTGTTCCGGTTCCCAGTGCTTCAGTGTTTCTTTACTGAAGTGACTGTTAAAGTGTTAAAGGTGATAAGTAAGAAAAGCTGAATAAGTAGTGATGGGCCAGTTCACAAAAGTAAACAAAAACACCAGCCTTTGACGGTGGGAACGGCAAACAACACAACACCGGCTCAGGCGTTTCTAGCATTACTGTCCATAGGTACGTGTCTACGTGTGGTTTTCAGGTTTTGTAAGTTTTCAAAAATAAAGGTAATGAAAATTTGAATTCATCTTTGTTTTTTTATTTGAAATATCAATATAGTATCGTTTTCGCCTATCGTACTTATCGCTAGCTAGTATCGGAATTGTGGATTTATATCGGGTATCGGTTATCGCCTATATTTGTGTCTCCAGTTAACGAATATCGGTTATCACCGATAAGGTTTTCCATTATCAGTTATCGGGTATCGGGAATAAGGTTTTCTGTTATCGTGCCCGTCTATGGTCAAACCAGGGTTAAGTACGGGTCAAACCTTGGGTACCCATGCACACCTTACGTCACCGTGACACTACAAAATATCGCGGGCCGCCCAGCTGCCCCGAATATCCTCACGCTGACTCGACAAGAAATACTCACCGCCCGCGCTTCTCACGGTGACCCAAGCTGACCTGGTATCCATATCACAGTGACTTGCCTTAATTCTCTCTCTCTCTCTCTCCCTGCTTATACATGTCGCTGTGACTTGCATCAATTTTCTCTCTCTCTCCCTGCTTATACACATTACTGTGACTTGCTTTAATTTTCTCTCTCTCACATATAACTCTTAAGACTAACATATAAATTAACTTATATCAATATAATATGGGGAAGTGGCGCAGAGATATAACAGTGTGTATGTGTGTGTGTGTGTGTGTGTGTGTGTGTGTGTGTGTGTGTGTGCAAGATATGTGACGGCTGCTTAGCCCATGTTGTTCCTCGGTGCTCCTCGTGACCAAAGTCACTGGAGGTCGGGTGACTGGTGATCCGGACAGCGTGTGGGTAATCCTACGCAACTCGGCGATGGCTAAAATTTGTCAGTGTCTAGCGGTGGGACTTTAAACCAGAGTCCTCGGAATCACCACGCCCGCTGACCACTCGGCCACAGCCTTCCAATAATCGAAGAAGAAGAAGAAGAAGACACGTGAAGGAAGAAGGGAGGAGAGGAACACTGGGCAAATTTTCCGTGGATCTTCAGTCATAAAATCGTAGATTTTTGCCTACGTGGACATACTACCGTCGTCTTCCTATCACACTTGCCTCGCACTCTCTCAGCGTACCGTTGTCTTGACCGACACATTTTCACAATAACAAGTATGGCTGACGTCCATGTTCGCACCCCCGTTTTCACTCAAATTGCCGTTGCTTTGGCTCTAGTGACACTCAATTTACACAAGCAACGGAAAAAGAAAAGAATGTGGAGGCGGCAATGGCTTACAAGAAGAGAGGAGCGCAGTGAAGTGATGCAGCTGTTGCAAGAACTACGTCTAGAAGACGAGGAAGGCTACAGGCAGGGGATGAGTCATCAAGGATCAATTTTATGAAATATTGAGCTTTGTGTAACCATCTATAGCCAAGAAAGACACAAGGCTTAGGAAACCAGTGTCTGCTCTTTCTTTTATGCATTTTTTTGCATACAGTTCATGCCTGGGATCCCACAAAGCTGGCATGTCCCGTAATTTCTCAATTAAAGTGGCCTCGGAGGCCTTGGTCTAGGCAATAGAACTCAAAGCTGTGCGAATGTGGGGAACAGTAGGGTGTAATTTCTTCCTCTTCTTCTTGCTTCTTGTTATTGCTGATGATGATGATGGTGAGTAATACCGTCGTCCTTCGGTGAAATCTACCGTAGCTTTGGAAGATCGTGGACACGTCAGAAAACCACGAAAATGAGAACCACGCCAGCGAAAATCGTGGCCAGTGGGGTGGCAGACAATACAATGGAGTTGTAAACTCTCTCTTGAAGAGGATAGAGGACTTGGAGAAGACTGTGGAGGCCATGAGAGAGGAAAATCGAATCCCCCAATCAACAGGTTCTCAGTCAGGCGATGGACAGAGTACACAGTCTGCAGATGGGGGCTGGCAGGTGGTAGAGAACCGAGGAAGCCGCCTAAAGCTGAAGAGGTCCACTCCTGTAGGTGTGGAGTGCCGCAACTCCTTCCAGACTCTCTCTGAGACGAAGGAGGAGGAAGCAGTGGAGGTGCAGGAGGTGAAGGAGAGGAGGGCAGATGACAAATCCCTGCCCAGAGGTAACATTTTGGTTGTTGGGGATAGCCAGGTCAGGTTTTTAGATAGGGCCTTCTGTGCTAGAGATAGGAAGCGTAGGACCCGGGTGTGTTTTCCAGGGGCGGGGATTAGGGATGTCAGCGATAGGGTAGAGACGTGCATGGCAGGCGAGGGAGTCAAACCCATCGTCTGCCTGAGCGTGGGAGGGAACGACATAGGCAGGTTAGGTAGCGAGCAGCTTCTGCGTCGCTATAGGGAGGCTCTGCGTAGGGTCACGGGTAAGGGCGGTGTTCCTGTGGTGTGTGGGGTTCTGCCAAGGCGGCGGGTTGGTGGCATTTGGCTGTCCAGGGCTATTGCATTAAACTGCAGGTTGGCAGATTATTGCAAAGCCAATGGATGGACATTTGTCGACACCTGGGACCGATTCTATGGCAAGAACCACCTATACCAGAGGGACGGGGTTCACCTTTCACGAGAGGGGGTTCAGATCTTGTCTGATTCCCTTGAACGTGGATTGGGGTCCCTACAGGGTTTTTAAAGTAGTTACAGGAAATTAGTAGGGCGTCAAGATATAGGAATGTGTGTGTAATTGGGGATTTTAATTATAGGAACATAGAGTGGGATACCTTATCAGGAGACCAGGAGGCGCAGGATTTGTTAGATGTGATACAGGGTAGTTTCCTTTAGCAGTTAATTAGAACACCAACGAGTGAAGAAAATATATTGGATTTGTTGTTAAATTATAGAGAAGACATAATAAGCAACATAGAGGTTGGGGATTCATTAGGTAACAGTGATCATAAGGAAATTAGATTCAATATTAAATGGGAGGACAGAGTCAGCAGTAACAACACAAATTAATAGCTGACTTCAGGAAGGCGGACTACGAGAGGTTAGGAAAGCAGCTGCAAAGGATTAGGGGAGTAAGATCAGAAGTAGGTCAGGACCCAGAGCAGGGAGGGGCGTTAATCTCTGGTGAGGTCACTAGTGAGCTCAGTAGCTTGGAGGATGAGTACCGTAGCTGGTCAGCGAGATTAAACTAGGTCAGCAAAAGTTTATACCTCACAGGAAAGTCAGGTCAACAGGTAATTAATTACCCGCGATGGATGACAGACAGGCTAAAAACTGAAATAGGAAGGAAAAGAGGATTATATGTTAGAATCAAGAGGGGGGGGAACTCACCTAAGGGACAGTTACAACGATTTGGCCCGAACAGTTAAGAAAAGCACCCGTGTAGCAAAACGTAATTATGAGATTAGAATTGCCAGGGAAGCAAAGAACAATCGAAAGGGCTTCTTTCAACTTTATAAGACCAAGGTTAGGGATAAGATAGGGCCGCTTAAGTCAGGAGAATCACTGATGGATACAGATGAAGAAATGAGTGAGGCGTTAAACAGATATTTCTTAACTGTATTTACCGAAGAGAGATGAGACGAGATACCTCAGGGAGAACAGATCTACAGGGGAGGAAAGGTAGAAGGATTAACAGACATCAACGTAAGTAGGGAGGTCGTAATTAGACAGATAGATAGACTCAAAGTTACTAAGACGCCAGGGCCAGATGAAATTTTTCCCAGGGTATTAAAGGAATGTAAATCTGAAATCAGTGGGCAGCTAACTGAAGATTTTTGAAAGTCGCTAGACACAGGGGTGGTGCCTGCTTCATGGAGGCAGGCACACGTTATTCCAATATTTAAGCAGGGAGACAAATCTTCTATGCAAAATTATAGGCCGATCAGTTTGACGTCAGTTATAGGTAAAAAGCTTGAGTCAATAATAGCAGATAGTATTAGGGACCATATTGACGGACATAATTTAATTCACGACTCACAGCATGGTTTTATTAAAGGAAAGTCGTACCTTACCAATCTTTTTATCCTTTTACAATAGAGTATACGAGGCAGCTGACAATGATGAGAGTTACGATGTAGTTTATCTTGATTTTAGTAAGGCCTTCGATAAGGTACCTCACCAGAGACTGTTAAATAAGTCAGGGCTCATGGAATAGGAGGGAAGGTTTATGATTGGATTAGGGCGTGGATTTGCGACAGGGAGCAGAGGGTTACCATTAACGGTAAAAAATCCGAATGGGGTAATGTTACCAGTGGGGTTCCTCAAGGTTCAGTTTTAGGCCCGCTCTTATTCATTATCTACTTCAATGACATAGACAATGGGATAAATAGTGACATAGGTAAATTTGCGGATGACACCAAAATAGGACGCACTATAAGGACAAGGGAGGATGCTAGAGCACCGCAGGAGGATCTCCACAAACTGTCAGCTTGGTCAGAGAAATGGCAGATGAATTTTAACATCACCAAGTGTAGGGTACCAAGTGTAGGAACACGCTACCCATTACACGGGTATAGTTTAGACTCCACAGCGATAGGCAGATCAGAGTGTGAAAGGGATTTGGGAGTATTAGTGAACTCTGACCTAAAAATAAGAGAGTAATGTATCAGTACGATGCATAGGGCTAACAGGGTATTAGGCTTTATTAACAGGACGGTAACCAACAAAAGTACAGAGGGCATTCGCAGACTCTATTTAGCGTTAGTTAGGCAACACTTAGATTATGCTGTCCACTTTTGGTGCCCACACTATAGAATGGACATCAACTTGCTAGAATCAGTTCAGAGGAGGATGACCAAGATGATTCAGGGACGAGGAACCTCTCATATTAAGATAGACTGAAACATCTCAACGCTAGAAAGACGAAGAGTGCAGGGAGATCTGATAGAAGTATTCAAATGAGTCAAGGGTTACAACCACAGAGTTATATACCTAGAGCGCGCGCTCCCATGTTTTGGGGTTGGCGGCGGATGAGGCAAGCTACCTTGGGGCGGCAGCCATCTTAGGGAGCCCACTTTCCCTTACTCTGTGGTGGTGGTTTTGATGGTGGTGGTGGTGATAGTGGTGGTGGTGGTGGTGATGGTGGTGGTGATGGTGGTGGTGGTGATGATGGTGGTGGTGATGGTGGTGGTGGTGGTGATGATGATGGCGGTGGTGGTGATGATGGTGGTGGTGGTGATGATGGTGGTGGTGGTGATGATAGTGGTGATGGTGGTGGTGATGGTGGTGGTGATGGTGGTGATGATGGTGGTGGTGTTGGTGGTGGTGGTGATGATGGTGGTGGTGTTGGTGGTGATGATGGTGGTGGTGATGGTGGTGGTGATGGTGATGAAGGTGGTGGTGATGGTGATGATGGTGGTGGTGTTGGTGGTGGTGGTGATGATGGTGGTGATGGTGGTGGTGGTGGTAATGATGGTGGTGGTGGTGATGGTGATGGTGGTCGTGGTGGTGGTGGTGGTGGTGGTGGTACGTGATAGTGGTGGTGGTGGTGATGGTGAAGGTGATGGTGATGGTGGTGGTGGTGGTAATGATGGTGGTGGTGGTGATGGTGATGGTGGTCGTGGTGGTGGTGATGGTGATGGTGTTGGTGGTGGTGGTGGTGATGATGGTGGTGGTGGTGGTGGTGGTGGTGATGGTGATGGTTGTAGTACATGATAGTGGTGGTGGTGGTCTTGGTGATATGGTGGTTTTCATAAACAGAGAGAGAGAGAGAGAGAGAGACTATAAAACCTGAGTTATGTCATATTTGTCACGTCAGTCCGACTCTCTCTCTCTCTCTCTCTCTCAACCAGCTCCTCCACCCACCACCATCACCACCACCACCAGCACCACCACCATCACTATAGCACCACCACCACTACTATAGCACCACCACCACCACCATCATCATCACCACAACCACCACCACCATCATCACCACCACCACCACCACCACCACCACCATCATCATCACCACAACCACCACCACCATCATCATCACCACCACCACCACCACCATCACCACCTACCACTTACCTCCACTTTGAAGTTGCCGGCTGGAGCACAGAGTTGGCTGGACTGGTCTCCCAAAGATGGCGGCCGAGGTACTTCCGGTTGCCGCACCCGAGTGTCTGGCTCGCGCGCTCTAGGTATATAACTCTGTGGTTACAACAAAGGCGATATAAGTAAAGTTCTAAGAATTAGCCAGCAGGATACAACACGCTGTAATGGATTTAAATTAGAAAAGGATAGATTTAGTAGGGAAATAGGCAAGCTTTGGTTTAGAAATAGGGTTGTGGGGGAATGGAATAGACTAACCAATCACATAATTAGTGCAGGGACGTTAGCTTGTTTTGAGAGTAGACTGGATAGGTACATGGACGAGGATGACAGGTAGTAGTGTAGTTCGGCGACGAAGCCGGTCGAATGAGAGTCGAAGCATAATTCAGAAAAGCTATCAGAGGATTCATTAGAGAAGATGACTCTGATGAGTGAGGTGTGGGTGCAGTAAGGTGACAGGGTACTGGAGCGTACATCCGTACCGAAGGTAAATGAGGATCAAGCCTCTACCTGTGACCCCTGAAACTCTCACCCATCGTGAGTAGTGGGGGAGATTCTGGAGCTCCTCTGTGTAGGCAAGGCCTACGAGAGGGGGAAGGCCTAGCCCTAGGGGATGGGGAGTGACGTCTGCAAGCTGCGGTCACGCGCAATGCTCTTGTCTCCTCTCCCCGCTCTTCACTGTGTATATGTCTTCTCCTTTTTTTCACCTATGTGTGTCCCACTACAAAATGACATACCCTTGATGACATTAAGGCTTATAGTACTGCCCTTCTTACTGCTTTTTCATTTATTCATTTGGTGTTAGATACTGTACTTTGTTGATGAAAACATGATGCTGTCTTAATGCTTATTTTTAAGAAGAAAAAAAAAAACGTACTTAGTTTACTTCTTTAATGATAATGATAAAGATACACTTCACATATACATCATTGTTTTTATTTGTATGAATAGTTGGGAGAGAACAGCATCATCGTAGTGGGGAGTCTTCATCAAGTTGGCGCTAATTAAGTTTCCTTCCAGTCTTCTCGTCGAAGTGTGTTACCTCTCGCATGATGTCCTCGGGCCTAAAATGCAGCTCACACACCTGCAATATATAATGTATATATAAAATACATAGCATAATTGAGTTTATAAAAGTAATAGATAGACACATAGATGGATAAAAGATGGATTAATATAGATAAAATAGATAGATATATATATATATATATATATATATATATATATATATATATATATATATATATATATATATATATATATACATATATATATATATATATATATATATATATATATATATATATATATATATATATATATATATATATATATATATATATATATATATATATATATATATATATATATATATATATATATATATATATATATATATATATATATATATATATATATATATATATATATATATATATATATATATATATATTACAACAAAGGAGGCAGCTCAAGGGCACACACAAAAAAAGAAAACAATAATAATAATAAAAAAGCCCGCTACTCGCTGCTCCTAAAAAGAGTTAGAGGAGTGGCTGAAAGAGATGTCAATTTCAGGAGGAGAAGTGTCCTGATACCCTCCTCTTGAAAGAGTTCAAGTCGTAGGCAGGAGGAAATACAGATGAAGGAAGATTGTTCCAGAGTTTACCAGCGTGAGGGATGAAAGAGTGAAGATGCTGGTTAACTCTTGCATAAGGGGTTTGGACAATATAGGGATGAGCATGAGTAGAAAGTCGAGTGCAGCGGGGCCGCGGGAGGGGGGGAGGCATACAGTTAGCAAGTTCAGAAGAGCAGTCAGCGTGGAAATATCGATAGAAGATAGAAAGAGAGGCAACATTGCGATGGATTTTAAGAGGTAGAAGACTATCAGTATGAGGAGGAGAGCTGATGAGACGAAGAGCCTTAGCCTCCACTGTCCAGAAGAGCTGTGTGAGTGGAGCCCCCCCACACATGAGATGCATACTCCATACGAGGGCGGACAAGGCCCCTGTATATGGACACCAACTGTGCGGGGGAGAAGAACTGGCGGAGACGGTACATAACGCCCAGCCTCGAGGATGAGAGATGAGATATGAAGTTTCCAGTTGAGATTTTGAGTTAAGGATAGACCGAGGATGTTTAGTGTTGAGGAAGGTGATAGCTGGGTGTTGTCAAAGAATAGGGGATAGTTGTTTGGAAGATTGTGTCGAGTGGATAGGTGGAGAAACTGTGTTTTTGAGTCATTGAAGGACACCAGGTTCCTCTTGCCCCAATCGGAAATAATAGTAAGGTCTGAGGCTAAGCGTTCTGCAGCCTCCAGCCTTGAGTCGTTAAGTTCCTGTAGGGTGGGTCTTCTATTAAAAGAAGTTGAGTAATGCAGAGTGGAATCATCGGCGTAGGAATGGATAGGACAGTTCGTTTTGGGAAGAAGATCATCAGTGAACAACAGAAAAAGAGTGGGAGATAGGACAGAACCCTGTGGGACACCACTGTTAATAGATTTAGGGGAAGAACAGTGACCGTCTACCACAACAGAAATAGAACGGTCAGAAAGGAAACTGGAGATAAAGATACAGAGAGAAGGATAGAAACCGTAGGAGGGTAGTTTGGAAAGCAAAGATTTGTGCCAGACCCTATCAAAAGCTTTTGATATGTCTAGTGCAATAGCAAAGGTTTTACCGAAACGGCAAAGAGAGGATGACCAAGAGTCAGTTAAGAAGGCTAGGAGATCACCAGTAGAACGCCCCTTGCTGAACCCATACTGGCGATCAGATAGAAGGTCAGAAGTGGAAAGGTGCTTTTGAATATTCCGGTTAAGGATTGATTCAGAAGCTTTAGATAGACAAGAAAGTAAAGCTATAGGACGGTAGTTTGAGGGATTAGAGCGGTTACCCTTCTTAGGCATAGGCTCTATGAAGGCATACTTCCAGCAAGAAGGAAAGGTAGATGTTGACAGGCAGAGGCGAAAGAGTTTGACCAGGCAGGGTGACAGCACGGAGGCACAGTTTTTAAGGACAATAGGAGGCACTCCATCAGGTCCATAAGCCTTCTGAGGATTGAGGCCAGAGAGGGCATAGAAAACATCATTTTGAAGAATCTTTATAACAGGCATAAAGGAGTCAGAGGGGGGATGAGTAGGAGGAATATGCCCAGAATCGTCCAGAGTGGAGTTTTTAGAAAAAGTTTGAGAGAAGAGTTCAGCCTTAGAGATAGATGAGACGGCAGTGTTGCCGTCAGGACTGAGGAGTGGAGGGAAAGATGAAGAAGTGAAGCTGGAGGAGATGTTTTTGGCTAGATGCCAGAAGTCATTTTTTGGTTAGTCGGAGAATAGATTTGGCACGATTTCGGGCAGAAATGTAAAGTTCATAATTAGCATTAGTTTGAAGGCTCTGGTACCTTTTGTGAGCTGCCTCTCTATCATTGACAGCACGAGAACAAGCGTGATTAAACCAAGGTTTTTCAGCATGAGGAGTAGAGAAAGAACGAGGAATGTATGCCTCCATTCCAGAGACAATCACCTCTGTGATGCGCTGAGCACACACAGAGGGGTCTCTATCCTGGAAGCAATAATCATTCCACGGGAAATCGGAAAAATCGGCAAAATGCCAGAAGCATCGCCTCTTCGGTGGGTCCAGAGGGTGTACAGGAGCGATAGGACAGGATGCAGAAATAAGATTGTGATCGGAGGAGCCCAACGGAGAGAACAGTTTGACAGAATAAGCAGAAGGGTTATATATATATATATATATATATATATATATATATATATATATATATATATATATATATATATATATATATATATATATATATATATATATATCAACTTTATAAATATGAATATGTACACACACACAAAAAAAAAAAAACACGCACACACACACACACACACACAACCGCAGACTCGAGTCATGTATCGGATGTCAGACTTTAGAGATCAGCGGATGCGGATGTGTATCAATCAATCATTGGGGGCATACCACGGAGGGCGCGTCGCCTCGCCCACCCTACGACGCCAAGCCCGGGGGTCTCTCTGGGTGAGTCTCCATGCAGGCCCCCTTCCCTGCCCGAGTACCTCCCCTCAGGATCTATCGACTTGCTCAAGTCACGAACTCTGTGGGCGTCCCCTTGGCTTCCTCCACTCAGGATTGTCTCTTACAGAGACAACCCACGGAGTTGCAGAAGATCCCAGAGTGCCTCACGATGCACTGAATCAAACGCCTTCCTGAGATCAACATAGGCTGCAGGCATCCCCTGTCGAAACTCACGTCGGCGCTCCACCAGTACGCGAAGCGCTAGGATACGGTCAGTTGTTGACTTGCCAGGCGTGAACCCAGACTGTTCAGGTCTCTGCAGCTGCAACAGCTGGCTGCGAATTCGCATCAGCAATAGGTGGGCAAGCACCTTGCCTGGCACACTGAGCTGTGTAATACCACGGTAGTTGTTGCAGTCCGGGCGGTCCCCTTTCCCTTTCCAGATAGGGACGACCAACCCCCTCTTCCAGTCAGGAGGAATGGTACCGGACTGCCATACGACAGTCAAGACCGCGTGCAACCCGCGGACGATGGCCTCACCTCCAGCTTTGAGCAGCTCCACACTGATGTTACAGGTGCCAGGTGCCTTTCCACCCCTCAACTTGGTCACAGCCTCTCTGACCTCGCCGAG
Organism: Eriocheir sinensis; assembly: GCF_024679095.1. Classification (NCBI taxonomy): domain Eukaryota; kingdom Metazoa; phylum Arthropoda; class Malacostraca; order Decapoda; family Varunidae; genus Eriocheir; species Eriocheir sinensis. Next base: position 294,509 of record NW_026111729.1, read on the forward strand.
GGGGGTTTTCGTCAATGGGTGGGTCAGCATCCGCCACCTGCAACCCAACAACTGGAAGCTGCCCATGTGGAGGGTCTGCCATGTACAGCTGCTCAAAGTACTCAGTCCAACGAGCACTCTGGCCATCCATGTCCGACACGAGGCAGCCGTCAGCTGTTCGGATAGCGCTCACCTGAGAGAGAGACTTAGAGCGGAGCTTTTTCAGGGCTCGGTAAGCAGGTCGAAGGTCATTCGCATTTAAATGGCCCTCGACTTCCTCAGCGAGACCCCTGACATACCTCTCCTTGTCTCTCCTCAGGAGAGCTCTAGTCCTACGTGACAGAGCCCTGTATTGGTCCCGGTTCCCAGAAAATCTGGCAGCGCGACTCTCCTCAGTATTCTCCAGCATCTCCACCGAGGGAAAGCCACTCCTAGATCTCGGGCGCTCTCCAGTGCACTCCTTGGCAGCATGCGGAGTCTCACGTTTGAAGGTAACCCACAACTCTACAGGGTCCTCCAGGTGCCAAGCACTTCGAACCAATTTGAGACTGTCACTGCATACTCCTGAGCACATGCCAGGTCCTTCAGCCTCTCGAGATGTAACACAGTAGTATTGCATCTTGAGATTCTTCTTGACCTGACATGAAGCTTGTGTGTTGCAACAACAAGCCTGTGGTCAGTTGCAAAGAACTCAGCACTCCGGTGAACCCTGCAGTTCTGAAGGATCCTCCAACGAATACTTACGAGAATGTGGTCGATCTCCTTAGCTACCTCTCTGGCATCGCTGTACCAAGTCCAGCTGTGCAGCTCTGGTCTCTGGTACCAGGAACCCGCAATTCTCAACCTTCTGGATTTTGCAAAATTCAGGAGGAGAGAGCTGTTGATGTTCCTGGTACCAGATCCATGGGGACCAGCACATAGCTCGTAGTCAACCCTGTCAGTGCCAGTAGTAGCATTGAAGTCGCCTAGGACAATGAGTGTGTCCCGGGGAGGGCACTGGTCTAATACGGAGTCGAGTTTGGCGTAGAACGTCTCCTTCTCTTCAGTTTCACGCATCTCGGTAGGAGCGTACACTGCAACAAGAGACATGAAGCCCAGTGTGTGCTTCAGCCTCACTCGCATTATACGCTCATCAACCGGAGCAACCTCAACCACAAATGGCAGCAGTTGACTGGAGATGCCCATAGCTACCCCCCTGACATGGAAGTCATTGCTTATGCCGGACCAGTTTTATATTGTAACCCCCCTCACTGATCTCGCCACTGCCAGGCCTCCTTGTCTCAGAGAGTGCCACTATGTCCACCCTCAGCCTTCTGAGCTCATTTGATAGGTAGGGCAGTCGATCATCGTCCGAGAGGCTCCGGACGTTCCAGGAGCCCACACGCAGAGCCCTCTGAAGGTTAACCCCGGGCCTGGTTCTGCGGGCGGGCGCAGCCTCTGCACCACCCCGGCCACCCCCAAAACAAAAAGAGGGGCTAGGGGGCCCTTCCTCCATCGAGGTGCAGGGGTCCCGTAGGCTTTGCCCTGCACCCGTTACTGACAGCAGGCTCTCCGGATGCGGATGCATCGTGGAAGCCCGCCGCGCGGTCAGGACCCCAGCAAGACTGGATCGGGGTCGAGGCTCACGCCCCGACCCAGACCTCTACTTTTTAATTTGTTTCTGGCTTGGGTACTTTTTTGTGGGGGAGGGGGTGCAAGCCCCTCCCCCAACCAGCCCAGATCAGGGGCTGGCCTGAATGCTTGACAAAGGGCAGGGACGCAGGACCCCTGGGGGGATTACTCCCCCGGCTACCCAAAGAAAGAAGTGTGAACAGAAGAGAGAGAGAAAGCAGGGAAAGACAGCTTGGGGGAGGTTGAGGGCGCTGCATTCCTCATTCAGATAGACCTGCCCCTACCCAGGTTATTTGGTTAATACCCAGCGTATTGAAATGGTTAGCATACTTGTTGCTAACTATTTCGGCTTGTCGCTTAGTGTAGCATTTCCACTGGAGAAACACTACATCAAGTGAGTGGATGTTGGGCGCCCCCAACCACCAGCCAGACTTGCTGAGAACCGGGACCAATACAGGTCTCTGTCACGTAGGACTAGAGCTCTCCTGAGGAGAGACAAGGAGAGGTATGTCAGGGGTCTCGCTGAGGAAATCGAGGGCCATTTAAATGCGAATGACCTTCGACCTGCTTACCGAGCCCTGAAAAAGCTCCGCTCTAAGTCTCCCTCTCAGGTGAGCGCTATCCGAACAGCTGACGGCTGCCTCGTGTCGGACATGGATGGCCAGAGGGCTCGTTGGACTGAGTACTTTGAGCAGCTGTACATGGCGGACCCTCCACGGGCAGCTTTCAGTTGCTGGGTTGCAGGTGGTGGATCCTGACCCACCCATTGACGAAAGCCCACCCTCTCTGGGTGAGGTCAGAGAGGCTGTGACCAAGTTGAGGGATGGAAAGGCATCTGGCACCTGTAACATCAGTGCGGAGCTGCTCAAAGATGGAGGTGAGGCCATGATCCGCGGGTTGCATGCGGTCTTGACTGCCGTATGGCGGATGTGTATGCAGATGTCATATTTACATATTTTGCGGATGCGGATGGGGATATCAGTTTCTACCAAACTGCGGCTGCGGTTGCGGATATCAAATTATGACATGCTCACGGATGCGGATGCGGATGTGTTCATGATCTTGGTACTTCAATAAATAGCACCTTTTTTTTATACATCTCGGCCTGTAGCGCCGGTAGGCTTTCACGGCGCAGGCAATTTTTTATAGTGGCGCCAGTTATGCTTGGCTCATGCTGCTCCCCGGAACTCATTCTTGATTCACTTGGACGGTATCTTCTAGAGTCCGGGTGTGATGGGTGGTCTTCTGGATAGCATGTGGGTAGTCTTAGGGAACTCGACGGTGACTGAAAAATGCAAGTGGTAGCGTGGGGATTCGAACCGACGTTGTCCATGGCGCCGTGAATGCTAGGCCCGCACACTAACCATTCAGCCATCGCCAACCTATTGCAAGATGTTAGCTGTTTTTTTTTACACAATAATGCAATTTGTAATTTTAAAGCTTTATGACGAGTTTCAGCCACACATGTTGTGTGTTACCAGGATGCGGAACAAAAATCTGGTTGATCTTCTTCACTTTGGCGCCCCCGAAGTATTGCGCCGGGGACATATGTCCCCCCCCCCTCGCGACGCCACTGCACAAGGGTCCGACATGCAGATGGAGATCGAGGAGATGAGCGGGGAGGGGGTCGTGGTCCACTACACCCAGGGCGCCTCGGAACGCCGCCGGGCTTAATCTGACTTTCCCATGCCCGGGGGGCAGCAAGAGCGGTGCAACCTCTCCGGGGTCACGCGCGGAACTCTCTCTCTCTCTCTCTCTCTCTCTCTCTAGTAGTAACAAATGTACGGAAGTGGGGGTAGCCTCAGCGGGGGGGACTGGAAGTAGGGGTTGGGGGGGTCAGCGGGGGGGTTACGGAAGAGGGGGTATCTGGACCCCCCCTACCTCCCCCCTCCCTCCCATCTCTTTCACCTTTTCACCAACCTCCCCCCCCCTCCCCCCCCACCCTCTCGGGGTGTCCGGCAAATCTTAAGTGGCGGCTCTGACGTAGACAGCCCGCTAGACACTGATGCTATGTCTCCAACTGACCTTGCGTACCGTGCCTCTCACACCCTTCTCTCTCTCTCTCCCCGTGTCTCTCTCTTTCTCTCTCACTCTAGTATAAAAACAAATATGTTTTTTATGATTGATTCTCTACCTGTGAGTGAATACAAAGAAATTTGTACAACACTTGGCAGCGTTGCCACCGCGGCGTTGTCAGCTCAAGTCAACCCAACACACCGCAGTTGCCAGTTGCTCTGCCTGCTTTAATTATCGCATTTCTGCCATTTTTTGGTGTGTGTCTGCCATCTGCCATACAATATCAGCCATATGGCATAATTATGATAAAATATTGAGACTGTACCTGTATATGGAATGCCAGGACCGTCAAGCAAATTTTGATGCGAGTCATCCAGGTGAATGGTGAGGTTCCGCTGGGGATGGCCAGGGAGTGGGGAAGGAGTGGTCGCCAAGAACATTAAAATATTACACTTTGACCCTACTTCCATACCACCCAAGGGGTAAAGAGTCTTGGTGCATTTTTTAAAAGAGGTTTATTATTATTATTATTATCATTATTCATTGTCGTGCACCATACTCCCCGAATGAGAGTACACCCCCACTTTTCTCGCGCACACACACACACACACACACACACACACACACACACACACACAGAGAGAGAGAGAGAGAGAGAGAGAGAGAGAGAGAGAGAGAGAGAGAGAGAGAGAGAGAGAGAGAGAGAGAGAGAGAGAGACACACACACACACACACACACACACAGAGAGAGAGAGAGAGAGAGAGAGAGAGAGAGAGAGAGAGAGAGAGAGAGAGAGAGAGAGAGAGAGAGAGAGAGAGAGAGAGAGGTGAGAGGCATGGTGTGCGAGGTCAGTTGGAGAAGTGGCAACAGAGTCTAGCGGGCTGTCTACGTCAGAGCCGCCACTTAAGATTTGCTGGACTATAGCGTACGGAAGCGGGAGGGTGACGGGAGTAGGGGTGCCCAGCAGGGAGGGGGGGGGGTGACGGGAGAGGGGGTACTTGAAGGGTTAAGATAAGATATTGGACTCGAATGACCACAAGATTATAATCACGGAAAAGGTTAAAGACATTAGGTTAATGACCAGGCTGGAATATGAATGTACTCTCTAATGCAAGTCCTAAAATAAAATAAAAAATCGCCATTGAACGTAAGACTCGATAAATTATTTAAGTTTTTGCTAGGTGTATTGTATCATTATCTTCTTATTTCTCATTTCTCAACTTGTTTCTTCTTATTTTTTTCCTCAACTTATATATATATATATATATATATATATATATATATATATATATATATATATATATATATATATATATATATATATATATATATATTCTTTACTCCGGTTATTTGGTGCCATCTAACCCTAAATACTGCAGCACCAAGTCTTTTTTTCTGATTTTGCATTAATTAATGTCTTATATCTCATTTCTTAACTTCTTTCTTCTTATTTATTTTCTCAACTTGCATTTCTTTATATTTTCTGCCTGCTCTTCGGTGTCATATGACTTTAGACGTTGCCGCATCGAGTTTACCTTTTTCCCTATATCAAGATAGCGCTCAAACGAAGGCAACCCAGAAATACCTCAGTGAGTCAGCGAAGGGAAGGGAGAGAGAGCGATGTGATAGGGAGTGGTACGGAAGAGACGGGGGAAAAGGCATAAAGTGAAAAAGGGATCATGCGTGTGTGTGTGTGTGTGTGTGTGTGTGTGTGTGTGTGTGTGTGTGTATTCCATTCCCCTCTGATTCTTGAGAAATCTGCGGCTAGCTCGAAATTGTGTGGGCCAACTTTTTTAGCCGAATATATGTTCCGAAGCGGAATTTAGTGAGGATTCTTATGGTATCTTCAAATTCCTCATACGTCTATTAGTTCCCGAGTTACACCGAGAAAACTGATTTTTTTTCTCTCGTCAGAGTAGCCTAACAATTAAAAATCACTCAAAGCTCCTCATCTACGTTCCTTAGAAAGATTGCCATATGTTACTATTAAGAAACTTATCCCAACAACTGAAAATTTGACGCACTTTCATCGAAAACTTAATTTTTAATCATTTTTTATTTACTTTTATGGCGCGTTTCGCGTCATCGTCCGCCAGAACCTTTTACCCTTGACACGAAATGCGTCATCGTGCGCGAGAGGGTTAAATAAGTCAGATTTATCTCAAATTCACTGTCTGGGCAGACAAATATTCGGAAAAGAGAAGGCAAACCAGTTTGTAGATATATATATATATATATATATATATATATATATATATATATATATATATATATATAAATATGCTGTATATTCACGTCCTTATGAATATCTTCTTGTTGATTTGGGTATAAATACTCCTGAATCTCTACAGTCTCGCTCAACTCTCCCGTCCATCAGGCCTTTCGCCCTCCCTCTTCACACTCCTCCCCCCCTCCCTCCCCTTCCCTGTCCGTCCCGCGTGTTATTAAATAAGTCAGATTTATCTCAAATTCACTGTCCGGGCAGAAAAATATTGGCAAAAGAGAAGGCAAACCAGTTTGTAGATATATGTATATATATATATATATATATATATATATATATATATATATATATATATATCTATATATATATATATATATATATTTATATATATATATATATATATATATATATATATATATATATATATATATATATATATATGTATATATATATATATATATATATATATATATTTATATCTCTATATATATATATATATATATATATATATATATATATATATATATATATATATATATATATATATATATATATGCGTCCTTACGGATATCTTCTTGTTGATTTGGGTATAAATACTCCTGAATCCTACAGTTTCGCTCAAACATTGTTGGAGAGCCTCCCAGGTGAACGCGTATTCCAATGGTGAACTCCAGGAAAAAGGAACTCTTACACGTTCTATACTCCCAACATAACGAACCCTATGGTTTAAGCTCTCAGCTACTTCTGATCTTACTCTCTTAAGCCTTTGCAGCTGCTTTCTTAAACCCTCGAAGTCCGCCTTCCTGAAGTCAGGTATTAAGTGTTGTTTCTGCTGACTCTATCCTGCCATTTAATATTAAATTTAATTTCCTTATGATCACTGTTACCTTATGAACCCCCAACCTCAATGTTGCTTATTATGTCCTCTTTATTAGTTAACAACAAATCCAAAATATTTTCTTCCCTCGTTGGTGTTCTAATTAACTGCTTAAGGAAACTATCCTACGGCGGGAAATGAAAAAGAACCATGCAGCATGGAAAAACTGCATGAAAATTTGTGTGCCTGTGAGAACAAGACAACGCTTGCTGAGCACCCAATGATGATCACAAGACTAAGATTCCTACCTGCAGGATATACTGTGAAATTTATTAATCATGCTAAAGCATATGAGCCATCTTATTTAGCATTCTATGACTTTGAGAGTATTCTCGTAAAGCCTTCTTCGAATGGGTGTAAAGAGACATCACTTTGCCATAGCGTATGCTTACATTATAGTGAATAGAAACGGAGAAACAGTAGAAAGCGGGTCCTATTGTGGAAGTAATGCTGTAAACCATTTTAGCTGAACTCACACTGTTTTGTATATAGAACGAACTTACATTAGCTGAACTCACACTGTTTTGTATATAGAACGAACTTACATTAGCTGAACTCACACTGTTTTGTATATAGAATGAACTTACATTAGCTGAACTCACACTGTTTTGTATATAGAACGAACTTACATTAGCTGAACTCACACTGTTTTGTATATAGAACGAACTTACATTAGCTGAACTCACACTGTTTTGAATATAAAACGAACTTACATTAGCTGAACTCACACTGTTTTGTATATAGAACGAACTTACATTAGCTGAACTCACACTGTTTTGTATATAGAACGAACTTACATTAGCTGAACTCACACTGTTTTGTATATAGAACGAACTTACATTAGCTGAACTCACACTGTTTTGTATATAGAACGAACTTACATTTGCTGAACTCACACTGTTTTGTATATAGAACGAACTTACATTAGCTGAACTCACACTGTTTTGCATATAGAACGAACTTACATTAGCTGAACTCACACTGGTTTGTATATAGAACGAACTTACATTAGCTGAATTCACACTGTTTTGAATATAGAACGAACTTACATTAGCTGAACCCGCACTGTTTTGTATATAGAACGAACTTACATTAGCTGAACTCACACTGTTTTGATTATAGAACGAACTTACATTAGCTGAACTCACACTATTTTGTATAAAGAACGAACGTACATTAGCTGAACTCACACTGTTTTGAATATAGAACGAACTTACATTAGCTGAACCCGCACTGTTTTGTATATAGAACGAACTTACATTAGCTGAACTCACACTGTTTTGATTATAGAACGAACTTACATAAGCTGAACTCAAACTGTTTTGTATAAAGAACGAACTTACATTAGCTGAACTCACATGTTTTTGAATATAGAACGAACTTACATTAGCTGAACTCACACTGTTTTGAATATAGAACGAATTTACATTAGCTGAACTCACACTGTTTTGATTATAGAACGAACTTACATTAGCTGAACTCACACTGTTTTGTATAAAGAACGAACTTACATTAGCTGAACTCACATTGTTTTGAATATAGAACGAACTTACATTAGCTGAACTCACACTGTTTTGAATATAGAACGAACTTACATTAACTGAACCCACACTCCTGGAAGAAGTTAAAATTTTCTAAAGGCTACAATAAAATCAATATGACCGATGAAGATACGGCACGTCACAATGAACAAACTCACTGTCTTCTCTGTAAATACGGGTTTTAAAAGGTAGAGTAAAACATCATGACCATGAAAAATCAGGAAACAATTACATTGAAGCTTATTGTAATAGATGCAACCTTCAAATGAAAAAAATCACAAATTGCAGCGCTCTCTCATTGCACATAATGCGGATTACGACATGACGTTAATCCCGCGTGAATTAACGCTACCTGACTTTGAAAATAAAACTAAGACCAAAACATTCAGTTCACAAATACCATGAAGTCATCATAAATGACTTGAGATTTATTGACGCGTATGTCTTTATGTCTGGTTCACTCGCGGCTTTAACGAACCAATTCATCAGCAATGGGAACGAACCCATATACACACAACAGATGTTGAAAGATGTGCCAGCACCTGCGTTACCGTTATTGATCAAGGGAAAGCAGATTTTTGTTATGACTATATGGATTCGATGGAACGACTTTCTGAGACACGTCTTACATCCCGCGAAGATTTTTTCAATTCGCTTCAAGAAGCAGAACTTTCCGAAAGTGATTATAAACATGCTCAGAATGTTTGGAAACTAGCTGGGTGTCAGAGCCTGATGGACTATTTGTTGCTTTATGTAAAAGTGGATGTTGGCCTTCTATGTGATGTCTTCCTCGAGTGGAGAGGTATTTTGAAAACCCAGTGGAGGTTGGATATTGTAAATTATGTTAGCCTGCCAGGATTTGCCTATGACTCTTTTCTGTTAAAAACACAGCAGGAATTAGAGATGCTTAGTAGCCCAGACATATATCATTGCATTCAAACAAATGTGCGTGGGGGCTACACGCGTTGTGCGTCGTTTTGTACGCACCAATAACATCTACACTAACCCTCAGTTTAATCCAAAATATGATAGAAACACTTTCCTTTCATATCTTGACTTCAACAGTCTTTATCCCACTGTAATGCAAGAGAAGTTACCATGTGGAGATATGAGAAAACTAGATGAGACAGAAATGCACTGGTTTTTAAGCGGGAGGGGGGCTAGGTCAATCAAGCAACCGATGGCGATTTTGGATACCTCATTCTGTGCGATACTGAGGCTGTCTCACGTGAAGTCATTGAGAAAACGGATGACCTCCCACTGACCATCAGAAGACACAATATCATCAATAGAGATATATCGTCAGCCGCACACGAATGGTATGAAGAAGAAAACCGTCCAGTACCGTGTAAGAACATAAAACTGATTGGAACACATGTTGCTCAGGAGAAAATGATGTTTGCTCTGTCCCTCCTTAAACTGCTTATTAAACTAGGCCGAGTTGTTAAAAAGTGCATGCTATTTATATTTTTAAGCAAAAGCACTTTCTTGCGGACTTCATTCAGGATGACATAGAAGCCCGCAAAAGTGCTACTTGCCCTATCAAGAAAACTGCAATCAAGTGTATTTCAAACAGCATTTTTGGTCGATTCCTGATGAACGCGGCCAAATATAGTGAAGACATAGATATTGTCACCAACCGCGAAAAGTTTTTGGAGCTGGTCCGAAGTCCTTACTTTAAACGTGTTGTATCCCTCAATGATGGTCATATAGTTGTAATTCGCCATAAGAAATATTCACAGGTGAATCATCCAAGCTACATTGGCTACTACATCCTAGAGCTGTCCAAGCTGCGACTATATGATTTCTTTTACAGTATCATGAAGGCTCATTACGGGGATCGGGCGAAACTAGTGTATTGTGACACTAATTCCTTGATAACAGAAATTGAAACTCCTGATCTATTAACAGAGTACTCGCAGGAACCCTTTAAAAGCTATATAGACACAAGTAACTTTAGCTCCTCACATTCCTTGTACAACACAGACAACAAAGGCAAGCTCGGATTTCTCAAGTCTGAAGTGAGGGAAAGAACCATCTCAGAATTTGTAGGTGTAAGACCAAAGTGCTACTCCATCCTCTTGGCAGACGGTGACCGGTTGAGTTCAGCTAAGAGCGTTCCAAAGCTCATAAAGAAAAAAATTGCTCATCAGCGATACAAAGACGTCCTATTCCAGAAGCAAACATTTACCTTTGGCTATCAGGGATTCACAGTGCGCAATGGACGAATGAGTACAGTAAAATATCCCAAGAGAGGGATATCTGTAGTTGAGGACAAAAGATACTACATTAGCACCTTGGAGTCACGGTCTTACGGTCATCCCGATAATTCTACAGGGGTAGAGGAGGAGGAGGAAGAGAAGGAGGCTGTAATCATAATTTGACCAAATTCCAATAAACATTGAGTTTGTTTGACTTGATTATATGCTCTTTATCAAAAAATGGCTGGAAAAAAAACAATGATTGTCTTAAAATTTATTCGATTTGTGGAAACATGTAGATAAAACGCTTCTATGTTTCGAGCTGGCTCATATAAAAAAATTAAAAAAAGACTCGCGAAATGTGCGCGGCGGCGGCAGCAGCGGGTGCTGCGGCGACATCGTGCGACGACAGGATGCGACAGGATTGCGTGGGCTCGGGGCGGGGCGGGGCGGCAGCACTCGGGTAGTGGTGGTGACGAGTGAGGTCCTGTATGGAGCCAGATCACTGATTTAAGCGTGTTATACAAACCACGATAATGATACAATACACCTAGCAAAAACTTAAATAATTTATCGAGTCTTACGTTCAATGGCGATTTTTTATTTTATTTTCGGACTTGCATTAGAGAGTAAATTCATATTCCAGCCTGGTCATTAACCTAATGTCTTTAATCTTTTCCGTGATTATAATTTTGTGGTCATTCGAGTCCAATATCTTATCTTAACCCTTCAAGTACCCCCTCTCCCGTCACCCCCCCCCCTCCCTGCTGGGCACCCCTACTCCCGTCACCCTCCCGCCTCCGTACGCCAGCCCGAGAGGGTGGGGGGGGGAGGGGGGGAGGTTGGTGAAAAGGTGAAAGAGATGGGAAGGTGGGGAAGGGGGGGGTCCAGATACCCCCTCTTCCGTAACCCCCCCGCTGACCCCCCCTACCCCCACTTCCAGTTCCCCCCGCTGAGGCTACCCCCACTTCCGTACATTTGTTACTTCTCTCTCTCTCTCTCTCTCTCTCTCTCTCTCTCTCTCTCTCTCTCTCTCTCTGTCGGCCAGGCTGCTTTCCTTCATACCTTCGCAATATTACGTACATGGAGTTACACAGCTCAATACACAGATACATACTTTTACAAATTTACATAATACATACATACTACATAGTTACTATGTAAAATTATCTCCTTCCATCTGCCCTTCCGCAAAATTCTTGACACATTAGGTTGTGTAAATTTGAAAGGAAATCAATAGGTGTAATTTTAGGAGAAAATTAACATGCATTAATTCATTTTCTTCAACTTTGCAAGTTCTGTACTCTGTAGTCTGCATTGTGATCTCTAAGTCTGTGACTCTGTAATGAATGAAATATATCCGCAACATCCTCTTTGTGTAGTGCGGATGCGGATGTTTATTTCATCACAAATGCGGATGCGAATGCGGATGTTTTATTTATTAGAAATGCGGATGCGGATGTTTTTATTTATCAGAAATGCGGATGCGGATGCGAATGCGGATGTTTCATTTATCAGAAGTGCGGATGCGAATGCGGATGTTTCATTTATCATAAATGAGGATGCGGATGCGGATGTTTCATTTATCAGAAATGCGGATGCGAATGCGGATGTTTCATTTATCAGAAATGCGGATGCGGATGCGAATGCGGATGTTTCATTTATTAGATATGCGGATGCGGATGTTTCATTTATCAGAAATGCGGATGCGGATGCGAATGTTTCATTTATCAGAAATGCGGATGCGAATGCAGATGTTTCATTAATCAGAAATGCGGATGCGGATGCGGATGTGAAAAATTGTGCGGATGCGGATATCCGATACATGACTAACACACACACACACACACACACTTAGGGTAGGCGGTGGCCGAAGTGATAGCGGACGACGCGGGTTCGAATCCTCACGCTACCACTCGGATTTTTCGGTCACCGCCGAGTGGCTTAAAACTACCCACATGCTGTCCTGAAGACCACCCATAAACCCGGACTCTAGAGGAAGCCGTCCAAGCGAATCAAGTACGAGTTCCGGGGGGCAGCATGAGCCAATGCAAGATGGCGCCACTATAAACACTCGCCTGCGCCAGAACGGGCTGGGCCGACCATCAGGCCCCACCTGGAAGAAGCCTTGGGCCGACCATCAGGCCCCACCGGGAAGATGCCTACCGGCGCAATAGGCAACAACGTAAAAAAAAAAATATATATATATATATATATATATATATATATATATATATATATATATATATATATATATATATATATATTCTTGTCCCCAAAATATAACGCTAAGTTAAAAGAAAATGAGAAGGACTTACCCTGCTGTACTTGTTTGGTGTGTAGCCGTCCCTCTTGATAGCGCGCAGCCACTTCTGGGAGAGGGCTTCATCTTTGGGGAAGGAAAGCACGTGCACTTTTGGGCCGTTCGTGTAGTTTTCTTTGCATTTCGGAACTGCTCACGCGTTAGGCATCACTAAAGGCGTTTTCAGTAGTGTCACCGACAAGTCAAACGAAATCAAACAACACGACATTTTTACTGAACACGAATTACAGCCCCGCTGCCAGACGACAGGCGCCACCGCTCGGGAGTACCTCGTGTATATCACTCTTCAGATCCAAATACTTAGAGCGCACACTGTTGGAAGTAGGAAGATGGAGGAATTCGAGGATTTGTTCCTAAAGGATGACTACAGATCACCTGTGCTTAATCCTTTGTATATGCCCCTCATCCAGCATTCTCGGTGGCAGGAGATGTGTTTACAGTTGGCATGTATGAGTTCTGAGCCAACTCTAATTTTCTCCTTGTTTAGTTTGATGTCAACTATAATATTCCAAAATTATATATTTCCTCGCTCGCACATGATGATTATTTTAAGAGATGATGCAAGAAACGCACCAACATACGAAAATAACAGCTCTGCTCCGGGATTAAACCCTTTCCTTGCGCGCAGTGTAGACGCGACTATCCCCTCAGGCGCAGTCGGACAGCCCAATTGGGGGTCTCTTTTAATCTCTGTATCTCAAAAAACTATTCATCACTGCTAAAAACCAAAAACAGCATTGGAAAGAGGAGGTCCAGATCTATAGGAGTCGGTTATGTATGCCTCTCTTGCGAACGTACAGTCGATGATGGAGAGTAGTGTCACGGTTTTCAGAATGTTTAGCCTGGTGGCGGTATCTGGCAACTATACCACGGTGACGCATTCACTGGCGATGTTAGTGACGCGTATCAGTGTGTACCGTGTGTGTGTGACCGTATAATTATAATATTGTATAATATTATATTATAATATAATGTAGTTAGAAATATACCAGATTACATGAATTCAATTTAGAAATGCGATATTGAATGTCTTTTACATGATGATGATGATAACGACGAGGTAAAACATCACGAACAGTCTGAAACACTTTTTCTTATTAAACTTTGAAAATACCGTGTGCAATGCTGTCCTTCACAGAGGCAGGCAGTAACTAATGCTCCTTACCATCAAACAGCAAATAGGCTTGAGGGTCTGTTTAACTCGCAGCCTTAATTCCCGTCACTATAAAGCCTCAAAGACAATTCAGATCATCAAAAATCTAAAATTATTTATCCGTGAAGATTACGTAATATCTAAGTATAAATAAGTGTGTGTGTGTGTATGTGTGTGTGTGTGTGTGTGTTGAGTGCGAGCGCGGAAAAGCCCGCGGTCGACGACGCCATCATGTGAACGTTTATAGCCTATTATTACGTATAATTTTTTTAATAAAGAACAAGATCTCGGCTGTTAGGGATTTATTTTTTAAGTTAAAAGGCATAACAATCTCCCTTAATAAGTGCAGTATATTTTTAAATGTATCATAGTTTGATAAACAACTTAGAATTGCTCTTGACTAAATTTGACCGAAACTAAAAGCTCGTGTCAAAATGTAGCGACAAAGCCTAAAGAAAAAATATTTATCAAGCGTTAGCGACGGGCACCTTTGATTTAAAATTATGGAGAGTGCACCTGTGACCACCGATCACCACAACAGTACGATTTCGATAGGATATGATAATTTTCATGTCGCGTGGAGGGGTTGCCAGATGTCGCTTTCTGAACGAAACTTACTGGACAGTGTGACACTACTCTCTATAGCCGACTGTACATGCACGTTCAGGGGGTGTTGAATGTTAACACTTACGTCGGTGCGTGCGTGATCAGCCATACTGAGGGAACTGCGGACATTTTTTTCTTCAGATTCTAGCAAGGGAGCATTGCCAACTGCAATATTTACAACTATTTGGTCAAAGAATCAGTCGGTGATGGGTGAAGCTATGCAAAAATGCCGCTATATTGGGCAAGAACATCCACCAGTTACTCGTCCGTAGATTTGCCGCGCTGGGCTGATATGATTTTCCACCAAATTTAGTGAAGAATCAACTCAATTGGCAATCCTGTGTTGTGAGAATTAGTGTTGGAACACTCTCGTACGCGGGAGATTTGAGTGCGGGTGGAGGTCGCAGCGGGCGTTTAGCGCCACCAGCTAATACGCCTAACGCCTGCTGCAAGCGTTTAGCAATGAAAGGGTTATTAAAGTCATAGCCACGAATTAGAGTCGGACAACGCTGCCTAGCGGTCAAAAGGATGCGAAATGTAATCAGAGAAGGCAGCATCTTCCCTTCTTTCCCTTGCCTTATGTCATTTTCAGGTTGTTTTTAATGTAAAATGACAAGAAAATAGATATTTCTTTATACAACACCAACTTTCTGGGGCTCAAAGAGCATTATATTCAATATTTTATTTCTTCAAAACATTCCGACGGGAGCTCGACTGCACTGTGGTGGTGTGTGGTGGTGCGTGGTACTACTCGCTGATTGGCCGATGAAAACTGTTTGCTCGCGTTTGCTGGGCAAACATATCCCGGAGCACGTTTGACCCCGTTACCATCTGTCTGCCTTCATTTGATTTTCGGTGACACTACTGAAAACGCCTTAAATATCATTGATAGTAAAACTAAACCACTAAGACACTGTTTTGCGGGAAGGGATGGCTGAAGATTAGCGCGTTGTGACCCCGACCTGACCTGGGAACAAACTGAGCTATGCGGGTCAACCATGCCCTCACCTTGCTGACTGGCTCAGGTCAGCCCCCCGTAGGGCTTGGTGTAGGCCACTCGGCCTCTTGCAGTCTCCCTGTGTTCTTATGTTCCACGGAAAATTTGCCCAGTGTAATAGCCCTTTTACCTGGAGGAATCACAATCTCCAGGAAGAGGAGGAGGAGGAGGAGGAGGATGTCCCTCAGGTGGGGACGCGCTGGTGGCCGCGACACCCTCGCCATGGCTTCACTTGTCGCTCACTGGCGCTGCCCGCCAAGCGCCAAACCTGTCCTGGCCTCACCTAGGCTGCTAGCCACCGTCACGACGCCTCGTGCATCTCTGCTGCGCACCCTCTGGAAGAAGATCTTGCTCTGGAAAGGAGGTTCACACTCTGCATTGCACACAGGGACTGCAACACACTCGTATATACTAACTGAACGTGCACGGAAATAAAGGCTACACAGGTGCACTCATACAGCATGAACATACGAACACACAAGTTGAGTCATGAGAATTCACATGTAACACCGATCACCTTCCCTTCCCTTCATGCCTCGGTCCCTTGATTAACGCCCCAGTATAATTATCTTAAAAGTTCCCACAAACATACAGGTACACCGATCACCTTCTCTTACCTGCCTCGGTCCCTTACTTAACGTTTCAGTAATTATTTTTGAGTTCGTACAATAGTTCATGGATTTCGTCGACGCATTACTGTCATCTTTTACCTTTATGGCTCTCCATTTTTGTGTTCCTTCTTCGTCTGTGTATCGCATGTTGTAATGCTGTTTTCGTTATTACTTTCAGGCGTATCCGGCAGCGTTCTCCTAATAGTCCACTTACCTCGGTAAGTAGAGGTGGCGCGAGTGATGAATATGGAACAGGTGCGTAATAGGCAACGGGATCTTGATTAACATGACCTCCAAGTGAATTCACGTCCATTCCTTATCTCACTTTTGTCACCTGTCCTTCGCCTTTCAGGCGGGTTACAAATTAAGTTCCTTCATGGCGTGCTCGACGCTTCACTCGGGCGACAAACTCACTTTCACTCCTCAGATCACAGTCAGTCATAACTTTCGCTTCCTTTACTTGTGCACCTCCTCGCAATAACACTGTTTTCTTTAAATATCTTAACTCTAAACTTTCCAACATCCATGTCAAACTTTTACTCGTTTTCGCTTTATGGGCACAAATTTTCTCTTAGTCGATTCATGATTTCGTTCATCTGTTCTCTAATTTGTACATGGGTTGGTGTGCTTAGTATTCGTGAGACCGTCTCCATATTCCCCCTCTCCCCACGCATACATTAATACAAAGCTGATTTATTCTGCCCTGCAATTTCCATCGTAATGGCGGATGACCTTCGTACAGTGGACATGTGTTGTATGCAAGGATTATCTAGTTAATGACATCTTGATATGGAGGAGCAGGAGCAGAGGCAGCAGGAGGAGGAGGAGGAGGAGGAGGAGGAGGAGGAGGAGGAGGAGGACAAAGGTGTACAAAGGAAAAGCAAACAGCAACAGACCTCTTGGTCCTAACTAGCCTGTTTGTTGTTCTATCATCTATTCTAATCTACGAGTCAGAGACACAGGACAGCAAAGGCGAAGGCTCCTCCCCTCCCACCGGGCGAGGCTGGCATGAAAAGGAAGAATACCATGTATAGAAAAACTACAATGGAATTTTACAAGGACAGAAGGAAGATCATACACGACAACTAAGCTAACACTACTTTTTATTAGACAGGAGCAAAATAGTGGATGTTCGGGTTAGCTTCCTAATATTTGTCTAGTCGGTTTTTGAACGTGCAAATAGTTTCGCTTTTGACGACGTTTTGAGGCAGACCATTCCATGCATTGATGACACGGTTGAAGAAGAAGTGTTTTGATTAATTTGAGTTGAAACGCTTCCTCGTTATTTTGTATCCATTGTTTCTTGTTACACTTGATTGAGTGACTAAAATAATCATGAACATTAACGTTATCAAATCCCTTGAAAATTTTAAACACTTCTATAAGGTCACCTCTTAGCCTGCGCTGTGATAAGCTGAATAAGTTAAGTTCTTTAAGTCTGTCTTCGTACGGTTTGTTTCGCAGTCTAGGGATCATTTTCGTGGCTCGACGCTGCACCCTCTCGAGTTTATCAATATCCTTTCTGTAATAGGGAGACCAAAACTGAACGCAATACTCAAGATGTGGGCGAACTAACGAATTGTAGTGTCAATATTACTTCTTCTGATTTGTGTTCAAATGTACGACCAATAAATCCGATCAGTTTGTTGGTTGTTTTTACTACTTCTGTGCAATGTTGACTCGGTTTAAGATCTTTCGAAATTATTACTCCAAGATCTTTTTCTTTGTTGGCTTCAGAGAGTTGCAGTCCGTTAATTTGATAATGAATACAGTCGTTGTTGATTCCGATATGCATAACCTTGCATTTTTCAATATTGAAATTCATTTGCCATGTTCGTGCCCAACTACTTAAACGTTCGAGATCAGCTTAGAAGTGTTCTTTATCCATTGTCGTAGTGACTCTGATGGCTATTTTTGTGTCGTCTGCAAATTTCGATATTTTACACGATAGCCCCTCGTCAATGTCATTTACGTACACTAAAAACAGAACAGGTCCCAACACCGACCCCTGTGGAACACCGCTTTTGACATCTCGCCAGTCAGATGATATACCATTCATAACAACTCTCTGTTTACGGTCGGTAAGCCAGTCTTTGAGCCACTTATGAATATTACCAGTTATACCGTGAGCTTGCAATTTACTAGGGAGGCTGGTTGTGAGGGACTTTGTCAAATGCTTTCTGAAAAAAACAAATATACAGTGTCTACTGATCGACTTTCATCGTACACATTAAAGATGTAGTTGAAGAAATCGAGAAGGTTAGTCAAACAGGAACGTTTGTTTCGAAAACCATGTTGCGAATCCTTAATTAGTCTGTTATCTTAAAAAACTTTATCATGTTTTCGCGAATGATCGTCTCCAAAATTTTGCACACGATTGACGTTAGACTGATCGGTCAATAATTACCTGGTTGCGACTTGTCGCGTTTTTTAGAGATAGGAGTTACGTTAGCGAGTTTCCATTCTAGTGGTACTTTTCCTGTGTTCAGCGACTTTGAGAATATGTTCAAGAGGGGCTTGCTGATCTGATGTTTTGCCTCTTTAAGAATACGCGGGGATACTTTATCTGGGCCGGGCGTTTTGTTTACTTTAATATTATCGACTATATCACTTTCTACAATGTCGCTAATACTACTCAAGGGTGTGTCATCAATATCTCTTGGGGCTTCCGGTTGCCTATCGGATAAAGTTTCTTCTGGCAAAAAAATCATTCAATATATTAGCGATTTCTTTATCAGCATATGTGGATTCGCCATTTACAGTTGCTATTGGGCCAATAATAGGGGTGAGAACTTTTTTATTTCTTACGTAGGCAAAAAATTCTTTAGGATTTGTTTTGCTGGTGCTTGTAATATGAAGCTCTAAGTTTCTTTTATTGAGACGTATGATTTTTTTGTTTTGTTTTGTTTTGTTTCTCGGCGTAATCTTTGGAATTCAATTTTGTCGGTTTCATTATTTGTGGTCAAGTATTTGCGACGAGCTCGATTCTTATTCTCAATTTGGCGTTTGAGTTCATTGTTCCACCACTTAGGCTGTTGGTCGTCTTTTACGGAATGGTACGCATAAATTCACGGCTCTACTTAATTCTCTAGTAAATTTCTTAGTTTGTCAAATTCCGCACGTCGGTAATCAGGTAGTCTTTCTTCACTCGTTTTCATGTCCTCTTTGATTTTTAGCTTATATATATATATATATATATTATATATTATATATATATATATATATATATATATATATATTTTTTTTTTTTTTTTTTTTTTTTACAGCAAAGGAGACAGTTCAAGGGCACAAAAAAAGTAAACATTAATAAAAAAGCCCGCTACTGCTGCTCCTAAAAGAATCCGAAGAGGTGGCAGAAAGATAGGTCAGTTTCGGGAGGAGAGGTGTCCTGATACCCTCCTCTTGAAAGAGTTCAAGTCGTAGGCAGGAGGAAATACAGATGAAGGAAGATTGTTCCAGAGTTTACCAGCGTGAGGGATGAAAGAGTGAAGATGCTGGTTAACCTTGCATAAGGGTTTGGACAGTATAGGGATGAGCATGAGTAGAAAGTCGAGTGCAGCGGGGCCGCGGGAGGGGGAGGCATGCAGTTAGCAAGTTCAGAAGAGCAGTCAGCGTGGAAATATCGATAGAAGATAGAAAGAGAGGCAACATTGCGTATATATATATATATATATATATATATATATATATATATATATATATATATATATATATATATATATATATATATATATATATATATATATGGCCGAGTGGTCAGCGTGCGGGGGTGGTATGTGAGCCCGTGGATCAAGGTTCATATCCCACCAAAACACACGGATTTTTCAAATCATCGCCGAGTGGCGGAAGATTACCCATATTCAGTGTAATGAAACTTAATGTTGAGTAATTTGTAAATTGTATTATGTAAACATTCTACAAAAGAATGTTTTATGTATGTAATGAAAATATCGACGTTATTTGCACTTATTTGTCAAATGATTCATGTAGCCCAAATACATTTACTTAATAATATCAAACAATGCTGCATTGACTAAACTAAATATAATATCAATTACCTGATTGCTGTAGTTCATTTCCTATTTCAGCTCAAATTTTCTCCTTCTAATGGGGTATATTCATCCTTACCAGGTGTCACCAGCGACTTGGTTATTGTGCCCAGGAAGCTTGAACTATTCTTTTAATTCTCGTGAATTACCTGTGTTTCTCTGGGACTTGTAACAATCACACTTCAATACAATAAGTGACACTGTTGTTAATAAAAACGTAGCTGATCATTCTTGTTGTTTTATTTATTTGTAAACGAGAGAAAATGAATGTCGTCCGGAAGCCTAACCTCATAAAAAATCGTTCTTGCATGAAAGCCCTGCCAAATCAAGCAGAAATTATCTTTTTACAAAATTCTATTTACATTACAATATTTGCTGAGTATCTGCTTGGGGTGTATCAGTGTCGCGTTCGGCGAAATTTATGAAAAAAACATTAGGGTGTCAGGCATGTCGACAGAAAGCGCAGCCTTCTTTCTTCGATGTCACTGTGCGACATTGGCTTCCCCTCCAATAGTGTGTCACTCCGCCCTCAACTCTTGGCCTTAAAAACAAGCTCGACCGTCACTTCCTTGAACTTGACAAGAGTAGAAAAGCAACGTTTTGGAGCCATCTGATTAGTGTAGATTCACTTAAGTTTAAGGACAGACCACCTAGTCTGGACCATGGGGTCTGTGTGGTCTGCATCCTGTCCTATCGCTCCTGTACACCCTCTGGACCCACCGAAAAGGCGATGCTTCTGGCATTTTGCTTCAGCTCGGTGGGACGACCTGAGGATGTACTTTTCCGATTTCCCGTGGAATGATCACTGGGTAACAAAAAAATATTTTTTGAAAATCGTCCAGGGTTTTCCAGCTGAATTAGACTAATTTTGATGCTCTGAGTCCGAAAATGACCTTGGTTTTGCTCAATCAGGTCAAGATTTTTTGCTACAGAATTTTGTTTATAATCGATTTTTCGTAAAAAAACAAATTTCTGCGGATCATCAGCTGAGAAACCCTGACGATTTTTTCCGTTTTCCTCAAGAAATAAAAGTCAACGTATCCAAATTAATTCAGTTTTTATTTACTCCATCAAATTTGATAAGCATATAATACTTCTAAATAAACGTTACGTGACACAAAATTTCAGAGTTCACGGCATAAATCGGCGTTTCTTCGATTCCCGTGCGTGAGCAGCTGCTGGGTTGTCTCTCTTCAGCGACTAGCAGTAGTCCGCCAGCATGACTGCATCCCACCTCCCCTGGTACCTCTCCTCCATTTGGAGCATGTCCTGATGGAACCTTTCTCCCTGCTCGTCTCTCATCGCCCCAAGGTTTTCAGGAAACTTCTCCATGTGTGAGAATAGGAAGTGCATCTTTATACTCATCAAACACCCGAGTTTTTGAAAAGCCTCTATCATGCTGCTGATGAGTCTGGTGTGGTTTGCTGCCTTCGTGTTCCCCAGGAAGTTGTTCACCACCTCCACAAACGATTTCCAGGCGGCGCACTCTAGCGTGTTCATGGAGTTTTGGAACTCTGTGTCGTTGATGAGCTGCCGTATCTGTGGGCCATCGAAAATGCCGGCCTTCAGCTTCTCAATGGTCAGTCGAGGAAAGGCTCGGCACAGGTAATTGAAGCACCTCCCATCCTTGTCCAAAGCGCGCGTGAACTGTTTCATTAACCCAAGCTTCATGTGCAGCGGTGGGATCAATATCTTCTCCCGGTCAACAAGAGGTTCGTTTATGATGTTTCTCGCCCCAGGTACTAACTGCTCTCGCGCCGGCCACTCTTTCTTTACATAGTGCTGGGCTCTGTCTCGACTGTCCCACATACATATAAAGCATGGGTACTTTGTGAACCCGGACTGCTGACCAAGTAGAAAGTTCACCATCTTGAGGTCGACGCAGATGATCCATTGGTGCTGCTCATATTGGATTTTGTCGAGCACGTACTTCACTGCTTCATAGTTCTCTTCGAGAGTTGTGGAGTGCGCAAGAGGGATTGAGGCGAACTGGTTCCCGTTGTGGAGGAGCACACACTTCAAAGAGCGCTTGCAGCTGTCAATGAAGAGTCGCCAATCTCTCGGATCGTATTGAGAAGCGCCGAGTTTAACAAAAAGACCGGCGACATCTCGGCAGTACACGAGGTCTTCCTCCTGGCAGAAGTAGCCCATGTAGTCCTCATGCCTTCTACGAAAGAAAGTGATACGCGCGTCCTCGCCAAGTAGATTTTCTCTTTGAGTCTAGAGGCCAACAGCTCGGAGGAAGTCTTCGACAAGCTGAGATCCCGAACCAGATCATTAAGCTCACCTTGTGAAAAGGGCTGCGGACCATACTCCTCTTCTGTATCTCCTCCCTCGTCTGTAGTGGTGGCCTCGTCGTCGCTGTCAGGAAGCTCTCTGAACGCTGGTACAGGAATTTCTTCGCAGTGAGCAACTGGACGGCGGGCAGATGGAAGGTCGGGGTACTGGAGGCTGTGCCGATTCTTCCGGTTGATGCCAGTAGTATTGATGGCGCAGAAGTAACAATCCGATGCATGGTCAAACGGCTCCCTCCAAACCATCGGAATCCCAAACTTCAGTGAAGTTTTCGCGCCCTTCGTCCACCGCCGAGGTATTCCACACGTCTTGCACACCGTGTGCGGTGCCCAGGACTTATCTTGGTCACCCAGCTTGACTTCAAAGTAAGCCTGGTAGGCGCGCTTCACAAATCCTGTGATGTTCTTCCTGTCCACTGACAGCGTGTATTCTCCGCAGATGTAGCAGAAAACGTCAGGATTATTCCTGCATGACCGTCGCGCCGAAGCCATATCAATGACCTGAAAAATATAAAAAAAAAATATATGTAATATGTAAATGCAGGATGCAGCTGACTGTCAGCAGGATGACTGACTGACACGTATGCAGCTAATTTAGAGAAGTAAGTTAGTTTTGTAATTCGATATATTCTTCAAGAAAAATATGATTGAACTCAAAACCCCTGATATTAGCATATGTATAGCTCGTCAGGTAGGCCTATGGCTGTATCTCAAAAAGTTGACCTGATAGAGCAAAATCAGTGTGATATTCGGACTCAGAACACCAAAATTAGTCAGAATCAGCTGAGAAACCCCTGACGATTTTTTGGTTGTTACCCTGTGATATTATTGCTTCCAGGATAGAGACCCCTCTGTGTGTGCTCAGCGCATCACAGAGGTGATTGTCTCTGGAATGGAGGCATACATTCCTCGTTCTTTCTCTACTCCTCACGCTAAAAAGCCTTGGTTTAATCACGCTTGTTCTCGTGCTGTCAATGATAGAGAGGTAGCTCACAAAAGGTACCAGAGCCTTCAAACTAATGCTAATTATGAACTTTACATTTCTGCCCGAAATCGTGCCAAATCTATTCTCCGACTAACCAAAAATTCTTTCATTAATAGAAAATGTCAAAACCTTGCTTTCTCTAACTCTTCCCGTGACTTCTGGCATCTAGCCAAAAACATCTCCTCCAACTTCACTTATTCATCTTTCCCTCCACTCCTCAGTCCTGACGGCAACACTGCCGTCTCATCTATCTCTAAGGGTGAACTCTTCTCTCAATTTTTTTCTAAAAACTTCATTCTGGACGATTCTGGGCATATTCCTCCTACTCATCCCCCCTCTGACTCCTTTATGCCTGTTATAAAGATTCTTCAAAATGATGTTTTCTATGCCCTCTCTGGCCTCAATCCTCAGAAGGCTTATGGACCTGATGAAGTGCCTCCTATTGTCCTTAAAAACTGTGCCTCCGTGCTGTCACCCTGCCTGGTCAAACTCTTTCGCCTCTGCCTGTCAACATCTACCTTTCCCTTTTGCTGGAAGTATGCCTTCATACAGCCTGTACCTAAGAAGGGTGACCGCTCCAATCCCTCAAACTACCGTCCTATAGCTTTACTTTCTTGTCTATCTAAAGCTTTTGAATCAATCCTTAACCGGAAGATTCAAAAGCACCTTTCCACTTCTGACCTTCTATCTGATCGCCAGTATGGGTTCCGCAAGGGGCGTTCTACTGGTGATCTCCTAGCCTTCTTAACTGACTCTTGGTCATCCTCTCTTAGCCGTTTCGGTGAAACTTTTGCTATTGCGCTGAACATATCAAAAGCTTTTGATAGGGTCTGGCACAAATCTTTGCTTTCTAAACTACCCTCCTACGGTTTCTATCCTTCTCTCTGTACCTTTATCTCCAGTTTCCTTTCTGACCGTTCTATTTCTGCCGTGGTAGACGGTCACTGTTCTTCCCCTAAATCTATTAACAGTGGTGTTCAGCAGGGTTCTGTCCTATCTCCCACTCTTTTTCTGTTGTTCATTGATGATCTTCTTTCCAAAACGAACTGTCCTATCCGTTCCTACGCCGATGATTCCACTTTGCATTACTCAACTTCTTTTAATAGAAGACCCACCCTTCAGGAACTTAACGACTCAAGGCTGGAGGCTGCAGAACGCTTAGCCTCAGACCTAACTATTATTTCCGATTGGGGCAAGAAGAACCTGGTGTCCTTCAACGCCTCAAAAACAGTTTCTCCGCCTATCCACTCGACACAATCTTCCAAACAACTATCCCCTATTCTTTGACAACACCCAGCTATCACCTTCCTCAACACTAAACATCCTCGGTCTATCCTTAACTCAAAATCTCAACTGGAAACTTCATATCTCATCTCTTACTAAATCAGCCTCTCGAGGCTGGGCGTTCTGTACTGTCTCCGCCAGTTCTTCTCCCCTGCACAGTTGCTGTCCATATACAGGGGCCTTGTCCGCCCTCGTATGGAGTATGCATCTCATGTGTGGGGGGGCTCCACTCACACAGCTCTTCTGGACAGAGTGGAGCCTAAGGCTCTTCGTCTCATCAGCTCTCCTCCTCATACTGATAGTCTTCTACCTCTTAAAATCCGCCGCAATGTTGCCTCTCTTTCTATCTTCTATCGATATTTCCACGCTGACTGCTCTTCTGAACTTGTTAACTGCATGCCTCCCCCCCCTCCCGCGGCCCCGCTGCACTCGACTTTCTACTCATGCTTATCCCTATACTGTCCAAACCCCTTATGCAAGAGTTAACCAGCATCTTCATTCTTTCATCCCTCACGCTGGTAAACTCTGGAACAATCTTCCTTCATCTGTATTTCCTCCTGCCTACGACTTGAACTCTTTCAAGAGGAGGGTATCAGGACACCTCTCCTCCCGTATTTTATCTTCCTTTCGGCCACCTCTTTTGTTTCTTTTTTAGGAGCAGCGAGTAGCGGGCCTTTTTTTTATTATTGTTTTCTTTTTTTGTGTGCCCTTGAGCTGCCTCCTTTGTTGTAAAAAAAAAATGTAATTTTCTCTCTCTCTCTCTCTCTCTCTCTCTCTCTCTCTCTCTCTCTCTCTCTCTCTCTCTCTCTCTCTCTCTCTCTGTGTGTGTGTGTGTGTGTGTGTGTGTGTGTGTGTGTGTGTGTGCGAGAAAAGTGGGGGTGTACTCTCATTCGGGGAGTATGGTGCACAATACATAATAATAATAATAATAATAATAATAATAATAATAATAATAATAATAATAATAATAATAATAATAATAATAATAATAATAAACCTCTTTAAAAGAAATCGCACCAAGACTCTTTACCCTTTGGGTGGTGTGGAAATAAGGTCAGTGTAATATTTTAATGTTCTTAGCGACAACTCCTTCCCCACTCCCTGGCCATCCCCAGCGGAACCTCATCATTCACAACATCAGAATTTGCTTGACGGTTCGGGCATTCCATATAATTATAGGTTGTCTCCATATTTTATCATAATTATGCCATATGGCTGATATTGTATGGCAGATGGCAGACACACACCAAAAAATGGCAGAAATGCAATAATTAAAGCAGCCAGAGCAACTGGCAACTGCGCAGAGGTGGGAGCGGTACTGAAAAATCAGTAGTGCGGTTGCGGTAGTGCGGTATTTTTCCGTAGTGCGGTTGCGGTAGTGCGGTCCCATTTTTATTCTTTCCCAGTGCGGTACGCGGTGTGCGGTACTGCGGTAGCGGTAGTCACTAGTCAATATAAAAAAATACTTCAGTGCCTATCCTGGCTATCCATTGACTAACTAATAACTTGTGAGATACAATAAAAATAAAGGAGGACTGGGGAAAGTAAGGGAGGAGGAAGGGGGGGACATGGAAGGAGCCGGAAAGGGAGGAGGGGGAGGGAAGGGAATGCAACTTTCCGAGGGAGGGAGGGGACAGGGAAGCGGGAGGAGATCAGCGTCATGTGAGAGGAGGAAATGGGAGGTGGGAAAGAAAGAAGGAAGGAAGGAATGGTGGTGCGGGGAAGGGGAGGAGGGTAGGAAGGGGAGGAATTCTCGGAGACGAAAGATTACCATAGTCCGGCAAATCTTAAGTGGCGGCTCTGACATAGACAGCCCGCTAGACCCTGTTGCCACGTCTCCAACTGACCTCGCACATCGTGCCTCTCTCTCTCTCTCTCTCTCTCTCTCTCTCTCTCTCTCTCTCTCTCTCTCTCTCTCTCTCTCTCTGTGTGTGTGTGTGTCTGTGTGTGTGTGTGTGTGTGTGTGTGTGTGTGTGTGTCTCTCTCTCTCTCTCTCTCTCTCTCTCTCTCTCTCTCTCTCTCTCTCTCTCTCTCTCTCTCTCTCTCTCTCTCTCTCTCTCTCTCTCTCTCTATATATATATATATATATATATATATATATGTGTGTGTGTGTGTGTGTGTGTGTGTGTGTGTGTGTGTGTGTGTGCGCGAGAAAAGTGGGGGTGTACTCTCAGTCTGGGAGTATGGTGCACGACAATGAATAAAGATAATAATAATAATAATAAACCTCTTTTAAAAAATGCACCAAGACTCTTTACCCCTTGGGTGGTATGGAAGTAGGGTCAAAGTGTAATATTTTAATGTTCTTGGCGACCACTCCTTCCCCACTCCCTGGCCATCCCCAGCGGAACCTCACCATTCACCTGGATGACTCGCATCAAAA
This sequence comes from Eriocheir sinensis, assembly GCF_024679095.1. Lineage (NCBI taxonomy): Eukaryota > Metazoa > Arthropoda > Malacostraca > Decapoda > Varunidae > Eriocheir > Eriocheir sinensis. The sequence continues at coordinate 321,644 of NW_026111729.1, forward strand.
TTTGCTTGACGGTCCTGGCATTCCATATACAGGTACAGTCTCAATATTTTAACATAATTATGCCATATGGCTGATATCTCTGTCTCTCTCTCTCTCTCTCTCTCTCTCTCTCTCTCTCTCTCTCTCTCTCTGTGTGTGTGTGTGTGTGTGTGTGTGTGTGTGTGTGTGTGTGTGTGTGTGTGTGTGTGTGTCTCTCTCTCTCTCTCTCTCTCTCTCTCTCTCTGTGTGTGTGTGTGTGTGTGTGTGTGTGTGTGTGTGTGTGTGTTTGTGTGTGTGTGTGTGTGTGTGTGTGTACGCGAGAAAAGTGGGGGGGTGTTCTCATTCGGGGAGTATGGTGCACGACAATGCATAATAAAAATAATAATAATAATAATAATAATAATAATAATAATAATAATAATAATAATAATAATAATAATAATAAACCTCTTTAAAAAAAACGCACTAAGACTCTACCCCTTGGGTGGTGTGGAAATAAGGTCAAAGTGTAATATTTTAATGTTCTAAGCGACCACTCCTTCCCCACTCATAAGAACATAAGAACATAGGGAAACTGCAAGAGGCCGGGTGGCCTACGCAGGGCAGCTCCAGAATCCCACCCACTACTCCCGATGGGTGGGGTGTAGTTTCAGGGGTTACAGGTAGAGGCTTGATCCTCGTTTTACCGGCGGTACTATGCACGCACCAGTACCCTGTCACCTTACTGCACTCACACCTCACTGCCACCTGTCGTCCTCGTCCATGTAGCTATCCAGTCTACTCTTAAAACAAGCTATCGTCCCTGCACTAACTATGTGATTGCTGAGTCTATTCCATTCCCCCACCACCCTATTACTATTGATTTCATTATTCAGGGAGTGGCCCGTGGAAGAATACCGCGGGAGTCCCCGCCATTTTGATTGAGAGAGCGGGAAGTAGTCACAGATCACGCGGGAAAACTAGAAGGCGGGAACAGCGCGCTTTTCAAATCACTTCGTTATTACTGCCAAGGCTGAGCTATGTGTGGGATGCATGAACCACTAATTACCTAGTGCATGTGTTAGGTTATTAATAAATAACAATCCATAGCCGTAGGGCGTTTTAGCGTAAGTGTTACACAGAAAAACGAGATGTCAGTATGGCGAGAGCTGGCATCTTGACCGCGGAGCCTGGCCTGAGGATTGTGGGTTTCGGCGGGCCGCACCCAGCCATTTCTTCCTCCGAGACTCCACCGCGACAGGACGTCCCTCCCAGCCTTCCGTGCCACGTGCCTATCGTGGTGGTCTTTTTCTGCTTTGTAGTATCCACAAGTCCAGAGTGACTGTTTGCTGCTAGCAAGGGGAGCCGTTGGAAGGTAAGGAGGGCACGGCGTGTTGCAGAGGAACGAGAGAGGATTGAAGAAGGACTCCAGGGCTCCAGACACGAGGTAGAAGGTGTGGCTTGGCTTCCCCCCACCTACAGCTAAGTAATCTATTTCCTAGGATGTTTTAAAATAGATAGCCAGGTTGCTGTGTGCCTGGGATTAATTAATTATTCTTAATTTCCAGCGAGTTTCTTTGTTGCTTTCAATAAACTTACGAGCAGGTTTTATCTGGCTTTTGCTTACCCTATGAGAGATGTGACTGGTCAGATATTTAAATAATAATGAGGACTAGAGGGGCTGTGAGTCTGATAACTCAATTTTCAGATAATTTATTTTATATTTTTATTGCTGAGAATTTACGGGATTTTCGGAAGTCCAGACCTTTCAAGAACCCCACATAAAATGGCGCCTGAACAGGGTCTGACCTCACACTCCATAGGAAAGTATTGGCTGTTAGGCTCGAAGTATTGTCTCGCAAGATGTCTGTATCACAGTGGAAAGAGGAAGCGGAAGTGTTAGGGTATAATGCTAAAGAAGCCAGAGAGTACATAATCAAAGAGCAAGAGAAAGCGAGAGAGAGAGAGAGAGAAAAGGATCAATACCAGCTAGAATTACGGAAACTAGAAGCTGAGAGAAAGAGTACATCACCTAATTCCTTTAATACCCTGGAAATATCCCGTCAGGACCTGGCGACTTGTTCTTCTTAAGCTTATCTATCTCATCCTGAACTACTTGCCTGGTAATGATTATATCCCTCAATTTGTCGCCATCCCCGCCCTCGTACACCTGAACTCTTTCCGGTATAGTCGTTCGATCCTCCTGTGTGAATACTGAAAGGAAGTAGTCGTTCAACAATGTGCTCATATTTTCGTAATTTTCTACTAGCTCCCCTGTGTTTGTTTTCAGCGGTCCAATTTTCTCCCGTGTTTTTGTTCTATACATCTGAAAGAAGCCCTTAGGATTACTTTTCGCCTCATTTGCTACTTTGATCTCATAGTTCCTTTTTGCTATCCTGGTGTTTTTCTTAACTAATCTAGATAGTTCGACGTACCGGCCCCTGAGATGTGTTTCACCATTCTTTATTTTCTGATAAATTCCCTTCTTTAACCCAATCTCGTGTTTTAGTCCACGAGTCATCCACTTAGGATCATTGTTTTCTTTTCTAAGTGTTCGCTGTGGTATATGCTGTCCTTGCCCCTCTACTATTACTCTAACTAAGTTATTGTAAGACATTTCTACCTGGTTCTCCTGGCTCTCCAATCCGCAGTTCTGGCCCTCATGAATCCCTAAATTATCCCAGTTTACCCCTTCAAGATGTCTTCGAAGCCCCTCGTAATTTGCTCTTCTGAAATCTGGCACTAACACTGGGTTTGGTTCGCGGGTTACCACCCAGTCTAAGCTAAAACGAACCGTTCTGTGGTCACTATTTCCTAACTCTCCGCCCACCTCCAACTCACGTAGCAAGTTCCCATTATTGGTTAGGACTAAGTCTAATATGTTATCTCCTCTGGTAGGCTCAGTAACTACCTGCTTAAGGAAATTATCTTGTATAACTTCAAGAAAGTCCTCGGCTTCCAGGTCACCCACTAGGTCTTCCCAGTCTATATTCCTATAATTAAAGTCCCCCATTACGCAGACATTTCTACTCATACTCGCCCTGCCAATCTCCTGTAGTAATATACTCGTGTCCTGCCTGTTAAGGTTGGGTGGCCTGTACAGAACTCCTAGAGTTAGTTTTTCTTTCCCTTTGTAAACGTCCACCCAAACTGATTCTGAATCCATGTTAGTTTTGACTGAATTGTTAACTAAATATTTAAGTGAGTCTTTAACATATAGCGCAACTCCACCTCCCTTTCTGCCCCTTCTGTCTTTGTGAAACATCTGATAACCCGTTATTTCAAATTCTGATCTAAAATTTCTATTAGCAGTGTCTATCCATGTCTCAGTGATTGCTATTATGTCAAAATTTTCTGAACAAGCTTCACCCCTTAGTAAGTCTATCTTGTTTCTGAGGCTCCTGCTGTTAATATAGAAGATTCTTAGCCCGTCCTCTGTTACTCCCCTAGAATTACTTCTAAGCTGCCTGGTTATATTATGAGCTAGATGTCCCCTCCCATTACTCCTCCCATTGCTCCCATTACTCCTCCCCCCCCTCGCCTATACTAAAAAATCCCTCAGGGTACCAAGTGCTCGCTCAAGGGAGTCTGAGAGAGCCTCAACACCCTTGAACGTCAAGTGTATCCCGTCACGGGCGTAGAAGGCGTCGTTGCCAAAGAAGAGGTCCCAATTGTCGACGAACAGCCACCCATTGCGCCCGCAGTGCTCAGCAAGTCTGCTGTTCACTGCTATCGCCCTGGACAGCCATCCATCGCCAACGCCCCTCCTTGGCAGGACGCCACACATTACTGGCGACTCACCAGCGTCACGTATCCTGCCTAACAATTCTCTAAAACGCCTGAGAAGGTCCTCGCTTGGAACACGAGAAACGTCGTTTCCGCCACAGCTGAGAAAGACAATGGGGTTCGATCCCTCGCTTGCCATACATGCCTCAATCCTGTCTGATATATGGCCCACCCCTGCCCCTGGGAAACACACCCTCGTCCTGTTCTTATCCTTGGAGCAAAAATACCTGTCAATATGTTGAAACAATACTACCGGCCAGATGCAGCCGCAGGTTGCTTGCGAGAAAGTGAGTATGATGAGAAGGTGAGGTGTCTAGAGTTAGTTAAAGCTCACTATTCTCAACCTCAGACCGTAGATGTGGGAGCGGCAGTAGTAATACAAGATGATGAGGACGGCGAGACTCCTCTCACGATCTTCTCTAGACAGACAGAGTCAGTGCATGACGTGACGCTGGGAGGAAAGTTAACCCCAGAGGAGAGGGAACAATTAGCATTGTTGCTAGAGCGTCTTGTAGCAGATTAAGATGATCAAAGTGGACAGATTAGATGGGTTCAGGCGTCGCCACCCCCCATGGTGCGATCAGCCAAGCTCACTATTCTCAGCCTTAGACCGTAGATGTGGGAGAGTTTTGCGGCATGCTTAAAATTTAAGTTGCATGGTATGGTGCATGGTGTGATAATGTAAGAAAAATTAGGCAGTTAGCCAGGAATTTATTCAATAAGTTACATCATTTTTACACCTACCTACCGCTACTCCACATCTGTCCCACCTACACTATGTATACCTACATAACACCACTTACATATTGTGAATAAATGTGGCGAAGTTCGCCAAGCCCGCTCTAAAAGGTACTGGCGCCTCGCTATGGAGTTTTCCCTCTAGTTTGTGTAGTAACGTAAATGTTGAGGTTTTTCACTCACAGGCGAACCGTCAATTACCTGAGCAGAGGTTAACTGACATACACCACAGTATGAGAGGGTGTGTGAAAAAGTGTGAGAAAGTACTGCCAGGAACATGCTAATTCTGTAGGCGCAGTTGTAGGGCATGTTACCAGTGTTGGCAGCGTTTTCACAGTTTAAAAACTTTTCTCTGAAGACAAAAGTTTTCTTAAATGGGGGGCGAAATGTCATGATTTCATTATTCAGGGAGTGGCCCGTGGAAAAATACCGCGGAAGTCCCCGCCATTTTGATTGAGAGAGCGGGAAGTAGTCACAGATCACGCGGGAAAACTAGAAGGCGGGAACAGCGCGCTTTTCAAATCATTTCGTTATTACTGCCAAGGCTGAGCTATGTGTGGGATGCATGAACCACTAATTACCTAGTGCATGTGTTAGGTTATTAATAAATAACAATCCATAACCGTATGGCGTTTTAGCGCAAGTGTTACACAGAAAAACGAGATGTCAGTATGGCGAGAGCTGGCATCTTGACCGCGGAGCCCGGCCTGAGGATTGTGGGTTTCGGCGGGCCGCACCCAGCCATTTCTTCCTCCGAGACTCCACCGCGACAGGACGTTGTGGGTTTCGGCGGGCCGCACCCAGCCATTTCTTCCTCCGAGACTCCACCGCGACAGGACGTCCCTCCCAGCCATCCGTGCCACGTGCCTATCGTGGTGTTTTTTTCTGCTTTGTAGTATCCACAAGTCCAGAGTGACTGTTTGCTGCTAGCAAGGGGAGCCGTTGGAAGGTAAGGAGGGCACGTCGTGTTGCAGAGGAACGAGAGAGAATTGAAGAAGGACTCCAGGGCTCCAGACACGAGGTAGAAGGTGTGGCTTGGCTTCCCCCCACCTACAGCTAAGTAATCTATTTCCTAGGATGTTTTAAAATAGATAGCCAGGTTGCTGTGTGCCTGGGATTAATTAATTATTCTTAATTTCCAGCGAGTTTCTTTATTGCTTTCAATAAACTTAAGAGCAGGTTTTATCTGGCTTTTGCTTACCCTATGAGAGATGTGACTCGTCAGATATTTAAATAATAATAAGGTCGAGAAAGGCTGAGTCTGATAACTCAATTTTCAGATAATTTATTTTATATTTTTATTGCTGAGAATTTACGGGATTTTCGGAAGTCCAGACCTTTCAAGAACCCCACACAATGCTTGCCTATATCTCTCCTAAATATATACTTTTCTTATTTAAATCCATTACTGCGAGTTCTATCCTGCTGGCTAATTCTCAGTACTTTACTTATATCGCCTTTGTTGTAACCCTTGACCCATTTGAATACTTCTATCTGATCTCCCCGCACTCTTCGTCTTTCTAGTGAATGTAAGTTTAGATGTTTCAGCCTATTTTGATATGGCAGGTTCGTCAGCCCCTGAATCATCTCGGTCATCCTCCTCTGAACTGATTCTAGCAAGTTGATAACCATTCTGTAGTGTGGGCACCAAAACTGGACAGCATAATCTAAGTGTGGCCTAACTAACGCTAAATAGAGTCTGAGGATGACCTCTGCACTCCTGTTGGTTACCGTGTAGCAGTCACCGCTCGAATCGCGTGTTCCTTCCCCTCAGTGACATAAGAAAATGGTGCACCGCACAGAATACTTTAAAATTGTGTTTTCATGTTCATCGTTAGTACTTGTCTCTGTCCGCGTCGTGTCTTCAATGTTTATCTTTCTTGTACTCGTTTACCTTTGACTGTCCGTCTATGTCCTTTTGTTGTCCACCGTTACACATTGTTATACACATACACCAACACTTAAATGTTAACCTACACAAACAACATTCACACAAACGCATACCCACACAAACACCTTTTCCTTGTGTTGTATTTGTCTCAATGACTTGATGTATTTTCGTCCAATAAAGTAACCCTAACGGATATTGAGTTTCTCTATCCGTGAACCGATTAGCACTTAGAACACTCGCTGCCACCAACAATTAGTGACCCCGGCAGTGTTGCTATGGTTCAAGGTGGGTTATAGCCGGTGCCGTACCAAGGGCACTCTCTCCTAGAGTGGAGGACCTGGGCAGGGTAACTTGTCCATTCGTCCGCCCTCTCCTGGGGCAAAAATCCTCACCTCCATTCGGGGTTCGTGGGGCTGAGCACTCAGGTCGGGAGAAATATTACGCCGCAGGCGTAGTTGCCACCTACAGGGTTTCTCCCCCCCCCACCCCAACGCCCCGTCTGCGCCTTCCCCCGGCACCCACAGTGCCTCCCACAGGCACCCTCTGTGCCTCCCCCAGGCACCCTCTGTGCCTCCCCCAGGCACCCTCTGTGCGCCTCTTCCAGGCACCCTCTGTGCGCCTCTTCTAGGCTCCCTCTGTGCGCCTCTTCTAGGCTCCCTCTGTGCGCCTCCTCCAGGCATCTTCAGCGCCCTTCAGGCATCTTTTGTGCCCCATGGTGCTTCTCCCGGCGCTCACCCCCCCACCCCTCCTCCTCCCTGCTTTTCTGCTGGTCCGGCGACTGAGACACACACATCGTGACACACTACACAGACTCAGTGAACACTCAAACACAGTGCGACATATTACTGAGACACACAGTGCCACACACTCAGTGTACACGCCACACAGACTCAGTGTACACGCCATACAGACTCAGTGTATACGCCACCACACACCGCAGACTCAGTGTACACGCAGACACAGTGTGACACCCCACTGGGATTACTAGCTGCCCCCTGGATTAACCACCGCCTCCTGGATCTACCACCGCCCTCTTGGATTATCCTACACTTGTGGATCTATGTGTACAGTGCAGTGTGTCCAGCAACAGTTCAGTGCAGCAAGTCCCCAGCAACAGTTAGTGTCACAGTGTTCCCACTAAGTGTACAGTGTTGTTTTACAGTGCTTTCTTGGACACTGGTTCACTCCCCGGGCCACTGAGGTCCCTAGCACGCGCCAGTGCCTATACTACACGCAGTTCGTTCTACGATCACGGACTGCCGTGGCTCCTGGCCCGTTGTACGCCAGCGCCCTTGCCAACACCGTTCAACTTCACCATGTCTGACGACGACAACTCTTCCGCTGCGGCGGCGGTGTCCTTCAAAGCGCCGCCCTTCTGCTCACAGGACCCGTCCATATGGTTCTCGATTTTGGAGTGCGGATTCAAGACTGCCAAAATTACTAACAGCCTTACTCAGTACACTCACGCTGTTAGCCTCCTGCCCGCCGACGTCCTTCCACAAGTCTCTGACGTCATCGCCTCAGCCTACAACTCTGATCATGCCTATGAAGACCTGAAGACTACCCTACTCCAACGCCTTCAGTCTTCTGTCGCCACCCGCCTCCGTGAACTCCTCTCCAAAGAAGAGTTGGGTAATGAGAAACCGACGGACCTCCTACGCCGCATGAAGCAGCTGCTCGGCGAAAAGTACCAGTCTTTCGACCCAGACTTGTTCAAACAGCTGTTTTACCAACGTCTGCCCCCTGCTGTCCAGCGCAGCCTCTTCAGCGTTAAGGACGACCTGAAGCCCGACGCCATTGCCAAGTTAGCAGACGAATTCATGGCAACTCTACCTGGACCGCTAACTTCCTCAGTGTCTTCCGTCGTCTCCGAAAGGACCACTCAATTTGACGAACTCGTCAAGCAAGTCTCTCTGCTCGCGACGAAAGTCACCTCTCTTGAGGAGCGGCTCGATCGCCGCCGCTCGCTCCCCACTCCTCACCGACGTCAGCGCCGCTCCCGTTCGAAAAGCCCAGGACTCTGCTGGTACCACAACAACTTCGGCGAGAAAGCTACGAGGTGTACCACCCCGTGCACTTACAAGGCGTCAAACTCCAAGGACGAGCACTAGTGCAGCATAGCGCTCGTCATCAACCCTCGGCGCTGCTCCACCTTCATGATTGCCGTTCCAACACAAAGTTCCTGATTGACACCGGCGCTGATGTCAGTATAATCCCAGCAACCGCCAGTCAGCGAACTCTACCTCCACTCTTGCACCTGTACGCCGCCAACGGTACCAAAATACCTGTCTACTCGCGACACACCATGCAAGTGGACCTTTACCTACGACGTTGCTTCGAATGGACCTTCTACGTCGGGAACGTCTCGCAGGCAATCCTCGGAGCTGACTTTCTAAGGCACTTCAACCTCTTAGTCGACGTCAAAGGACGAAGGCTGGTTGACCCGCTCACTTCCATCTTCTCCAATGCTCAACCAGCACCAGGTGACAGCTCGCAACTTGCCGTCGTTCACAAGGATCACCAGTTCGCCGCCCTGCTCAAGTCCTTTCCCACGCTGACACAGCCCTATTCAGCCAGCCTGCCCGTCAAGCACCATGTTACGCATCACATAGAGACTACAGGACCTCCTGTACACGCCAAGGCCCGTCGCTTAGCTCCTGAACGCTACCGTCAAGCCAAGGCCGAGTTCGAGTCTCTGTTGCGTCAAGGTATTGTACGGCCCAGTAGCAGCAACTGGTCATCAGCCCTCCACGTCGTCCCCAAGAAGAACGGCGACATACGTCCCTGTGGAGACTACCGAGCCCTTAACTCGCGCACTAAGATGGACAGATACCCGGTGCCAAACATCCAGGAATTCTCGTCTCAACTTGCTGGTTCCACCATCTTTTCACGTGTGGACCTCGTCAAGGCCTTTCACCAGATTCCAGTCCATCCTGACGACATACCGAAGACTGCCGTCATCACGCCCTTCGGTCTCTTTGAATACGTCAGGATGCCGTTTGGACTCATGAATGCGGCCCAGACCTTTCAACGCTTCATCGACGAAGTTCTCCGCGGCTTACCCTTCTGCTTCGCCTACATAGACGATCTACTCATCGCTAGCCCGGATGAAGCCTCTCACAAACAGCACCTTCACCAAGTCCTCACCCGCTTGCAAGACTACGGAGTACAGATCAACGTGGACAAGTCTGAGTTCGGTGTTACTTCCTCACCTTCCTTGGTCACACTGTTACTCCAGAGGGCATCGCTCCACTCAACTCAAGGACTGAAGCCATCCAGCAGTTCCCGAAGCCGTCCACCCAGCGCCAACTCAAGGAATTCCTGGGTATGGTTAACTTCTACAACCGCTTCGTCCCACACTGCTCTCTCATGCTCCAGCCCCTCTTCGCCATGGTGAAGCCCTGCAAGCGTGGCCAGTCTGTCACTCTCGCCTGGACTCCGAACGCTGACGCCGCCTTTCTCGCTGCTAAGAAGGCTCTCAGCGACACAGTCATGTTGTCCTTCCCTGCCCATGACGCGGAGATCTCGATTGCAACAGACGCCTCCGACACTGGGACTGGTGCTGTCCTTCAACAGTTCGTCGACAACGCCTTGAAGCCGATCGCCTTCTTCTCCCGTAAGCTCTCCAAGTCTGAAGCCAAGTACAGCGCTTACGACCGGGAACTTCTCGCCATCTTCAAGGCTGTCAAACGTTTCCGCTACTTCATTGAAGGCCGGCGTTTCCACGTGTTCACCGACCACAAGCCCTCACTACAACTTTCCTGAGGAACAAAGACTCTTATACACCACGTCAACTCCGCCACATGGACTACATCTCGCAGTTCACCACTGACATCCGGTATATCAAAGGTGCAGACAACGCTCCAGCTGACGCCCTCTCCCGCAACATTACCGCTGTGACGTCCTCTTCACTTGATTACGCCGCCATAGCCGCCGATCAGTCCGGCGACGCAGAGCTGGAGAGGCTTCTGAACAACCCGGCGCTTAAAGTAAAGAAAATCACACTCCCAGGCACCAAGGTCACTCTCTACGCTGACGTCTCTACGGCCACCATCCGTCCCTACCTGCCACAGCGACACCGCTACCAGGCCTTCCGTCAGCTTCACGACCTCTCTCATCCTGGCATTCGAGCCTCGCAGCGCTTGATGACGTCCCGCTTCATTTGGGAGGGAATTAACAAAGACGTCAGACTATGGACCAAAACCTGCACTGACTGCCAAGCCTCCAAGGTGACGCGACACACACACTCTCCACCCGGCACCTTCACGCCCGTCACGGAGAGGTTCGACCATGTCCACATTGACCTTGTTGGTCCCCTGCCGCCCTCCGCAGGCCATCGCTACATCCTCACCTGCGTGGATCGTTTCACACGCTGGCCTGAGGCCGCCCCCATCGCTGACATCACTACGGACGCCGTCGCCCACGCCTTCATTGCTACTTGGGTCTCCAGGTTCGGCGTCCCTCTCAGCCTCACCTCAGACCGCGGCGGCCAGTTCGAGGCTAACGTGTGGAACAAAGTCATGACCCTCCTTGGTATCCGCCGCTACAGAACGTCAAGTTATCACCCGCAGGCTAACGGCATGGTCGAGCGCTTCCATCGGCAGCTGAAATCCTCCCTCATGGCCTCCACCCAACGCGACAACTGGTCCCTGGCTCTTCCCTTGGTCCTCCTCGGCATCAGGTCCTCCCTGAAGGAAGACCTGCACCACCTCGGCTGAACTAGTGTATGGCACCAACCTCCGGCTCCCAGGCGAACTTCTGGCGCCCACACCTGACACCGCCCCCTGCGGCGTCCAGGACTTCGCCGCCCGCCTCAAAGGTGCCATGAGGAGCCTCCAGCCGGTGCAGCCTCGCTCTTCCCCGAAGAAGACCTTCGTCAACCAGGACCTCGACACCTGCACCCACGTCTTCGTGCGCGTGGATGCCGTTCGGCGGCCCCTGCAGCAGCCCTACCAAGGACCCTACCGCGTCCTGAGACGGACCAGAAAGACTGTCACGATAGACAAACATGGTTCTCAGGACGCGGTCTCCATAGACAGGGTCAAGCCGGCGTACCTGCTGGCCCCAGACCAGGCGCCCCAGCTCTCCGTCGCCGAAACAACACCGTCTGCACCAGTCCGCACCAGGAAGATATCGTTCCTTCTATGAAGTCACTGGGGGGGAATATCTGTAGCAGTCACCGCTCGAATCGCGTGTTCCTTCCCCTCAGTGACATAAGAAAATGGTGCACCGCACAGAATACTTTAAAATTGTGTTTTCATGTTCATCGTTAGTACTTGTCTCTGTCCGCGTCGTGTCTTCAATGTTTATCTTTCTTGTACTCGTTTACCTTTGACTGTCCGTCTATGTCCTTTTGTTGTCCACCGTTACACATTGTTATACACATACACCAACACTTAAATGTTAACCTACACAAACAACATTCACACAAACGCATACCCACACAAACACCTTTTCCTTGTGTTGTATTTGTCTCAATGACTTGATGTATTTTCGTCCAATAAAGTAACCCTAACGGATATTGAGTTTCTCTATCCGTGAGCCGATTAGCACTTAGAACACTCGCTACCACCAACAACCGTCCTGTTAATAAAGCCTAAAACCCTGTTACCCCTACTCCTCGCACTAATACATTGCTTCCTTAGTTTAAGGTCAGAGTTCACTAATACTATCGCAATGGGTTGCGTGTTCCTACACTAAGTACGCTACACTTGGTGATGTTAAAATTCATCTGCCATTTCTCTGACAAAGCTGACAGTTTGTTGCGATCCTCCTGCAGTGCTCTAGCATCCTCCCCTGTCCTAATAGTGCGTCCTATTTTGGTGTCATCTGCAAATTTATCTATGTCACTAGTTATCCCATTGTCTATGTCATTGATGTAGATAATGAATAAAAGCAGGCCTAAAACTGAACCTTGAGGAACCCCACTGGTAACATTACCCCATTCGGATTTTTTACCGTTAATGGTAACCCTCTGTTTCCTGTCGCTAATCCACGCCTTAATCCAATCAAATACCTTCCCTCTTATCCCACGAGCCCTGACTTTATTTAACAGTCTCTGGTGAGGTACCTTATCGAAGGCCTTACTAAAATCAAGATAAACCACATCATAGCTCTCATCATTGTCAGCTGCCTCGTATACTCTATTGTAAAAGGATAAAAGATTAGTGAGGCACGACTTTCCTTTAATAAACCCATGCTGTGAGTCGTGAATGAAATTGTCTTTCAATATGGTCCCAAATACTATCAGCTATTATTGACTCAATCATTTTACCTATAACTGACGTCAAACTAATCGGCCTATAGTTCTCCATAGAAGATTTGTCTCCCTTTTTAAATATTGGAATAACGTGTGCCTGCCTCCATGAAACAGGCACTACCCCTGTGTCTAGTGACTTTCTAAATACTTCTGTTAACTGCCCACTTATTCCAGTTTCACATTCCTTTATTACCCTGGGGAAAAGTTCAGCTGGCCCTGGCGCCTTAGTGACTTTAAGTTTATCTATCTGTCTAATCACGAGCTCCCTACTTATGTTGATGTCGGTTAATTCTTCTACCTCTTCTCCCCTGTAGATCTGTTCTCCCTGAGGTATATCATCTAATCTTTCATTGGTAAATACAGTTAAGAAATATCTATTTAACGCCTCGCTCATTTCCTCATCACTATCAATCAGTGATTCTCCTGACTTAACCCTATTCGTTCCGACCCGGGCCACATTTGCCCCCCCCTGAGGATTTTTGTCAAAACGATCATTTTTTTTTTATTACCAAGTTTAAAAGAAAAACAGACCTACTGATAAACGTAGAAAATACCGTAGATTAAGATGCGATATCAAAAATAACCATAGGAGCCTCCGTTATCTTGCTAAACACGAATATTTAGAAACACCGACGCGAATCATTTTGAAGCACGGCGATACGCTGTGAAAAAAAAACCAACGTTCAAACGCCTCCGGATGACGATATTATTACTGTTATAAGTATTAATATACCTGTATTGTATAGTGCTATACTGCATGTTCTGCATCTTTTATGTTAACAAAGCTTTAGCTGATACACTAAACAGACCAACAAACAAGCTAGCTGTAATAAAAACATAATAAAAACGTACACAGCCCGCTGTGTACGAGAGTTATTCAACGGCAGTTGGCGACACGAGCTTGTGATTGCGGCGAGGCGATGACGAATTATGGCACATACAATACTTATTTTGACACTACCATAAGGTGATAACTGTGTCTCGTACATATGTTAATTTCTTGTACTTTGGCCAGACAATTCCTATATATAGCTAATAAAGAAAAAACGTACGTGCTTGGAGTCAGAGAGAGAGAGAGAGAGAGAGAGAGAGAGGCCAGTCATAGGCTATTTGACCGTTTGAACCTAGCTCCCTCTCTTCCATCTTTCATATATATCTATATATATATATATATATATATATATATATATATATATATATATATATATATATATATATATATATATATATATATACATATACAGATATATAGATATATCTAAATATAGCTATATATATATATATATATATAGACATATATATAGATATATATATATATATATATATATAAATATATATATATATATAAATATATATATATATATATATATATATATATATATATATATATATAAATAATATCAGTGCCAGTGTCACTTGCTGCGAAATATTCATGTCATTCATATTCAGTTCCTTTCAACATAAGCAAATATACTTATCGGCAAAAAAAATTTAGCGTAATAAAAAATACTATGAAAGATGGAAGAGAGGGAGCTAGGTTCAAACGGTCAAATAGCCTATGACTGGCCTCTCTCTCTCTCTCTCTCTCTCTCTCTCTCTCTCTCTCTCTCTCTCTCTCTCTCTCTCTCTCTCTCTCTCTCTCTATATATATATATATAACAATATATATATATATATATATATATATATAAAATACTATGAAAGATGGAAGAGAGGAGCTAGGTTCAAACAGTCAAATAGCCTATGACTGGCCTCTCTCTCTCTCTCTCTCTCTCTCTCTCTCTCTCTCTCTCTCTCTCTCTCTCTCTCTCTCTCTCTCTCTATATATATATATATATATATATATATATATATATATATATATATATATATATATATATATATATATATATATATATATATATATATATATATATATATATATATATATATATATATATATATATATATATATATATATATATATATATATATATATATATATATATATATATATATATATATATTAACCAGGCAACAATGATAATACCTAAAATAATATCAGTGCCAGTGTCACTTGCTGCGAAATATTCATGTCATTCATATTCAGTTCCTTTCAATATAAGCAAATATACTCTTATCGGCAAAAAAAAAAATTACTTTCTATAAATCACTGGCCTCGTATGGTTTATTTTGGGGGGGACCTGGATGCATTGAGAGAGAGAGAGAGAGAGAGAGAGAGAGAGAGAGAGAGAGAGAGAGAGAGAGAGAGAGATTATTTTGGGATATCAAGACGAATAGGAAAGCGAAATTTAGCGTAATAAAAAAAATACTATGAAAGATGGAAGAGAGGGGAGCTAGGTTCAAACGGTCAAATAGCCTATGACTGGCCTCTCTCTCTCTCTCTCTCTCTCTCTCTCTCTCTCTCTCTCTCTCTGACACTTATCATCAACGCCACCATCACGACCACCATCATCACCACCATCATCATCATCACCACCATCATCATCACCACCACCATCATCACCACCATCATCACCACCACCATCATCACCACCATCATCATCATCACCATCATCATCACCACCATCATCATCACCACCACCATCATCACCACCACCATCATCACCACCATAATCATCACCACCATCATCATCACCACCATCATCACCACCATCATCATCACCACCATCATCATCACCACCACCATCACCACCACCATCATCACCACCATAATCATCACCACCATCACCATCATCAACATCATCACCACCATCATCATCACCACCATCATCACCATCATCACCATCATCACCACCATCATCATCACCACCATCACCATCACCACCATAATCATCACCACCATCATCATCACCACCATCACCATCATCACCATCACCACCATCATCATCACCACCATCACCATCACCACCATCATCATCACCACCATCATCATCACCACCATCATCACCACCATCATCACCACCACCATCATCACCATCATCATCACCACCACCATCATCACCACCATAATCATCACCACCATCACCATCATCACCATCATCATCACCATCATCATCACCACCATCATCACCACCATCATCATCACCATCATCATCACCACCATCATCATCATCACCACCATCACCATCATCACCACCATCATCATCACCACCATCACCACCATCATCATCACCACCATCATCATCACCACCATCATCACCACCATCATCATCACCACCATCATCACCACCATCACCACCACCAACATCACCATCATCATCACCACCATCATCATCACCACCATCATCACCATCATCACCATCATCACCACCATCATCACCACCATCATTACCATCATCACCACCATCACCATCATCACCATCACCACCATCATCATCACCACCATCACCATCACCACCATCATCATCACCACCATCACCATCACCACCATCATCATCACCACCATCATCATCACCACCATCATCATCACCACCATCACCATCATCATCACCACCATCATCACCATCATCACCACCATCATCATCACCACCATCATCACCATCATCACCACCATCATCATCACCACCATCACCATCATCATCACCACCATCATCATCACCACCATCATCATCACCACCATCATCATCACCACCATCATCACCATCATCACCATCATCACCACCATCATCACCATCATCACCACCATCACCATCACCACCATCATCATCACCACCATCACCATCATCACCACCATCATCATCACCACCATCACCATCACCACCATCATCATCACCACCATCATCACCACCATCATCACCACCACCATCATCACCACCATCATCATCACCACCTTCATCATCACCACCATCATCATCACCACCATCATCACCATCATCATCACCACCACCATCATCACCATCATCACCACCATCACCATCATCATCACCACCATCATCATCACCACCATCATCATTACCACCATCATCATCACCACCATCATCACCACCACCATCATCACCACCATCATCATCACCACCATCATCATCACCACCATCATCATCGCCACCATCATCACCACCATCATCATCACCACCATCATCACCATCATCACCACCATCACCAAAAAGGAGGAAGAAGAGGATGAAGAAGAGGAAGAGGAAGAAGAGGAGGAAATAGAGGAAGAGGAGGGAGAGGAGGAAGAAGAAGAGGAAGGAGAGGAAGATGCAGAAGAGGAGGAAAAAGAGGAAGAAGAAAAGGAAGAGGAAGAAGAAGAGGTAGGGGAGGAAAAGGAGGAAGAAGCTAGAAGAGGAAGAAGAAGAGGACGAGAAGCTAGGAAGAGGTGGAAAAGTATAGAAGAAGAGGAGGAAGAAGAGGAAGAAGAGGAGGAAAAGAGGGAAGGGGACAATAAGGAGGAAGAAGAGGAAGACTAGGAAGAGTAGGAAGAAGAGGAAGAAAAGGAGGAAGAGTATGAAGAAGAGGAAGAGGAAGAAGAGGAGGAAATAGAGGAAGAGGTGGGAGAGGAGGAAGAAGAGAAAGAGGAAGAGGAGGAAGAAGAAGAGCAAAATCAAGAAAAGGAAGAAGAAGATGAGAAGGAAGAAGAAAAGGAAGAGTGAGAGGAAGAATGAGGAAGAAGAGTAGGACGAGAAGCTAGGAAGAGGAGGAAAAGTAGGAAGCAGAGGAAGAGGAAAAGGAAAAAGAAGAAGAGGAAGAGGAGGGGGAAAAGAGGGAAGAGGGAAAAGGAGAAAGAAGAGGAAGAGGAGGAAGAAGAGGAAAAGGAGGAAGAAGAGGAGGAAGGAAAGGAGGAAGAGCAGGAAGAAGAGTAATAGGAAGAAGACGAACTAGAGGAAGAAGAGGAAGAGGAAGAACAGGAAGAGGAGGAAGATGAAGAAGAAGAGGAAGAAGGAAGGGAAGAGGAAGAAGAGGAAGAGGCAGAAGAAAAGGAAGAGGAAGAAAAAGAGGCGAGAAGCTAGCGAGAAAAGGAAAAGGAGGAAAAGGAGGAAGAAGAGGAAGAGGAAGAATAAAAGGAGAAAGAAGAGGAAGAGGAGGAAGAAGAAAAGGAGAAAGAAGAGGAGGAAGAAAAGAAGGAAGAAGAGGAAGAAGAAGAAGAAAAGAAGGAAGAATAGGAGGAAGAGGGAGAAAAGGATTTTATTTCTTGAGAGTTTCTTTTCACTCATTATTCACTATTGCTTTACACCATTGATTAGGTTGCAGTACTTAGTGTTCACGAGCGTTATTGTTGTTCAGAAAAATCAATACGATGCTGGCTATACGAGCGCGAAAAATCTCAAGGGGTCGGAACGTATAGGGTTAAGCGGCCCTATCTTATCCCTAACCTTGGTCGCTGAAAGAAGCCCTTCGGATTGGTCTTTGCTTCCCTGGCAATTCTAATCTCATGATTACGTTTTGCCATACGTGTGTTCTTCTTTACTGCTCTAGCTAAATCGTTGTAACTATCCCTTAGGTGAGTTTCCCCCCTTTTAATTCTAACATATAGTCCTCTTTTCCCTCCTATTTCAGTTTTTAGCCTGTCTGTCATCCATCGCGGGTAATTACCTGTTGACCTGACTTCCCTGTGAGGTATAAACTGTTTCTTTCCTAGTTTAATCTCCCTGACCAGATTATTGTACTCACCCTCCAAGCTACTGACCTGACTAGTGACCTCACCAGAGATTACCGCCCCAACCTTGCTCTGGGTCCTGACCTACTTCTGATCTCACTTCCCTAAGCCTCTGCAGCTGTTTTCTTAACCCCTCGTAGTCTGCCTTCCTGAAGTCAGGTATGTGTTGTTACTGCTGACTATCCTCCCATTTAATATTAAATCTAATTTCCTTATGATCACTGTAATCTAATGAATCCCCAACCTCAATGTTGCTTATTATGTCCTCTCTATTAATTAACAACAAATCCAAAATATTTTCTTCCCTCGTTGGTGTTCTAATTAACTGCTTAAGAAAACTATCCTGTATCACATCTAACAAATCCTGTGCCTCTTGGTCTCCGGATAAAGTATCCCACTCTATGTTCCTATAATTGAAATCCCCAATTACACACACATTCCTGTATCTTGACGCCCTGCTAATTTCTTGTAAAAGGGGTTGGCTACTGTCCCTGGTAAGGTTGGGCGGTCTGTAAAGTACTCCGATGACAAGCTTCTCCTTCCTTCCTATTGTTTCTATCCAGAGGGATTCTGTATTGCTATCTTCCTTGATTGAGTTGTTAATGACACACTTAAGATTGTCCCTGACGAAGAGTGCGACCCCACCCCCCTTCCTGCCTATTCGATCTTGGTGGAATAACTTATACCCTTCAATCTCTAATTCTGGGAGAAAGTGTCTGTCTGCAGTGTTTATCCATGACTCTGTGATCGCTATCATATCAAATTTCTCTACGCACGCCTTTCCCCTCAATAAATCTATCTTATTAATAATACTTCTACTGTTTGTATAGTACACATTTAGATCTACCCCTTGCCTTACTATGCAGCCGCTATTATTATTACTACATTTAGTGCTCCCACTTGGTATTGCCATCTTAGGCCCCTTCTTACTTACCCTAAAAAAACCTGCAGGGCCCCCAATCCACGTTCAAGGGCATCAGACAAGATCTGTACCCCCTCCCATGAAAGGTGAACCCCGTCCCTCTGGTATAGGTGGTTCTTGCCAAAGAAACTGTAACAGGCGTCGACAAATGTCCATCCATTGGCTTTGCAATAATCGGCCAACCTGCAGTTTAATGCAATAGCCCTGGACATCCAAATGGCATCAACCCGCCGTCTTGGCAGAACCCCACACACCACAGGAACCCCGCCTTTGGACGTAACTCTTCGAAGAGCCTCCATGTAGCGACGCAGAAACTGCTCACTACCTAACCTGCCTATGTCGTTCCCTCCCACGCTCAGGCAGACGATGGGTTTGACTCCCTCGCCTGACATGCACGACTCTACCCTGTCGCTGACATCCCTAATCCCCGCCCCAGGAAAACACACCCTGGTCCTACGTGTCCTATCTTTAGCACAGAAGGCCCTATCTAACAACCTGACCTGGCTATCCCCAACAACCAAAATGTTACCTCTGGGCAGGGATTTGTCATCTGCCCTCTTCTCCTTCACCATGGCTCTTGACTACCTGCCAGCCCCCATCTTGTGACGGTGTACTATGTACATCGCTTGTCTGAAGACCTGATGAACGAAGGACTCGATTTCCCTTCCTCATGGCCTCCACAGTCCTCTCCAACTCTTCAATTCTCTCCAAGAGAGAATTTACTAACTCAACTGTCGCTGACATCCCTAATCCCCGCCCCAGGAAAACACACCCTGGTCCTACGTGTCCTATCTTTAGCACAGAAGGCCCTATCTAACAACCTGACCTGGCTATCCCCAACAACCAAAATGTTACCTCTGGGCAGGGATTTGTCATCTGCCCTCTTCTCCTTCACCTCCTGCTCCTTCACTCCCTCCCTCAGCTCAGAGAGAGCCTGGAAGGAGTTGCGGCACTCCACACCCGCAGGATTGGTCCTCTTCAACCTTAAGCAGTTGCCATGGCTCTTGACTACCTGCCAGCCCCCATCTTGTGACGGTGTACTATGTACATCGCTTGTCTGAAGACCTGATGAACGAAGGACTCGATTTCCCTTCCTCATGGCCTCCACAGTCCTCTCCAACTCTTCAATTCTCTCCAAGAGAGAATTTACTAACTCAACTGTACTGTCTGTACCCCCACCGGCCCCGCCTCCTCCCCTCACTGCACCACTGTAACTCATCCCACCAGACATGGTCAACCCAAGAGCTAGCCAGAGCACGTCCTATCACCTTGAGGGCCTGAACTGAAGTGAACTGGCCATCCCCAGCGGAACCTCACCATTCACCTGGATGACTCACATCAAAATGTGCTTGACGGTCCTGGCATTCCATGTACAGGTACAATCTCCATATTTTATCATAATTATGCCATATGGTTGACATTGTATGGCAGATGGCAGACACACCAAAAAATGGCAGAAATGCGATAATTAAAGCAGGCAGAGCAACTGGCAACTGCGGTGTGTTGGGTTGACTTGAGCTGACAACGCCGCAGTGGCAACGGTGCCAAGTGTTGTAGAAATTTCTTTGTATTCACTCACAGATAATCAATCATAAAAAAACATATTTGTTTTTATACAAGAGCGAGAGAGAAAGAGACACGGGGAGAGAGAGAGAGAAGGGTGTGAGAGGCACAGTACGCGAGGCCGGTTGGAGACATATAGCACCAGTGTCTAGCGGGCTGTATACGTCAGAGCCGCCACTTAAGATTTGCCGGACAATAATATAGGAAAGTTTTGACGGAAAGTGAAACATTATTCAAATTGTCCAACATATTAAGACAAAACACATCAACTGGTAATAGCGAGACACCGACCGTGGCAGGGCCGGATACAGGGGGGGGGGACCCAGGGGGCCCGGGCCCCCAAAAAAATCAACGCCCCCCCCAGAAAATCTCGAATGTATGCGGATAGTGGGTACATAACTGACTCGCTTATAATGTGCTGCAACTATAAAACGGAATGTGTCGTCGGGTGTAGGCATATGCAGGCGCGGATATGGGGGTGGGGAGCTAGATGGCCCGGCCCCCCCAAAAAAATATTAGGATAACTAAAATATTTGAAATACCCGTGAATTGAGAAAACTAGAGCTGGGGAGCGAAGCCGGCCGCCGCTAGATAGCTGTGGACGCTGTCCTCCAAATTTTAAAAAATTCCTCCTCTATAGGTTCCTTGGGCTTTACTATGCGGAGGTGGACGGGATGCTCAGGCAAGATTAAAATTTTTTCGGTGTCTGATGTAATTTTTCACTTTCCTGCAGGGCCAGGGCACAACGGGCACGTGCCCAGGGTCCCCGCGCTCTTATGGGGCTCGCGCTTCTCTAACAATCTATATACTCGTACAGGGCCGTAGTACGCCGTACCCAGGGGGGGGGGGTCGGCAGGGATGGCCCGAGCGGGGTGGGGTGGGGGGGGGATTCACCCCCCCCAATGTTTGGTCGGAGTTGGTCAAAAAGTCCTAGTGAGTTGGTCAAAAATTTGAGTTTTTTTATTTTTTTTATTTTTTTTTTTTTTATAGGCAGGAATGGCCACAGGCGGGAGGGATCAGGAGCATGGATGGCCCGACTGCGTTATTCGAACTGTATACTGGCTCAGTATCATCACTCTTGAACCAGCCTCCTGCAGGGGTTAGCGCTGGCTATGTTTGGGTGATCCTCCAAATCCTTCCATGCATCATTTTTTAAAATCACCTTTTTAGGGCATTTTTAAGTAGGACATTTATGAGTCTCAGATGCTTTTCATTTGCATATAATTTTGGTCATGCCCGATCACCAAAATTATTATACTCTTAAATGCAAATGAAAAGCATCTGAGACTCATAAATGTCCCTACTTAGGCCTTAAAAATGCCCCTAAAAAAGGTGAGTTTTAAAAACCGCCCCCCGCTGAATGGCTCACTTCGCTCGCCAGTTGGAGTTGGTCCTACAATGACTGAGTTGGTCGGAGTTTACCTTACCCCCCAACTGCATTCCCTTCGGCCATCCCTGGGGTCGGACGAACCCCCCCCTCTGCCTGCAAAAATGTCCACTTTCTGAGAGAGTCAGTACGAAAACTGGTACCTTTCTGTTGCATTTCTGGAGAACTCAGGATTTTTTTTATTTATTTTCAGTATTTAAGTTACGGAATCGTATATTGAATATTAAAGAGCAAGATTTAAAGGTCTAGGAAAAAATCTTTTTGACCTTATTCCTCACATGCAAGCAGAAAGTGAATTTTAGTGCAGGCCACTATCATCATTCGGCTCTTCGAAGAGGAAATAAGGGAAGACTTCCTTGCCTTTGTGCACGCTCATGACCTCACCGGTAAAGGTTTAGCCTGGCTCCTTTTGAGCACCATTGAAGAACTCGGATTGGACATGGCCAAGTGCAGGGGACTTGGTTTCGATGAAGCAAGTGCCATGATGGGAAAATTCAAAGGGTGTGCCGCAGTACTCATGAAGATGTACACCCTGGCCAAGCCAATCCACTGCTTTAACCACCGCAGAATCTAGTACTGACTGAGGCGCAGGACGTCAAGGAAGTGAAGATCGCTCTTCAAACACTGACCGAGGTGTACACCTTCGTTCATTCTCCGAATATCCGCTCTCTCCGCCTCACAGAGGTTGTCAAGCTAAAGATCAACAGAATATACCAGGTCTTCTCAACCTCGTACCAGATTTCTCCTCTTCTGCGCATTGACGTCACCTGCAGCCCCTCAGGCTGCTGCGACTAAACCAAAGAGACCATATACCTGGACTAAATCCTACCCACCAGTCTTCACCTGACCACAGGTGTAGATGCATCCCGTGTGCTCCATTTTCTTTGATTTCGATGGGTGACTTTAGTATTTAGGATTAAGGAACTGAAGCAGTCACACAATTAATGGGCAGCTAAGGGTAAGAAAAGACTGGATAGAAGAGGATAAGGTGTTACAGAGGGTGTCAGGGAGGAGAGGAGAACTGTTCAATAGAGGATGATTGCGGCGAATAAGAATATGTCAAAAATACTTGGACAAGAAGGTTCATTACACACACACACACACACACACACACACACACACACACACATATATATATATATATATATATATATATATATATATATATATATATATATATATATATATATATATATATATATATATATATATATATATATATATATATATATATATATATATATATATATATATATATATATATATATATATATATATATATATATATATATATATGAGAGAGAGAGAGAGAGAGAGAGAGAGAGAGAGAGAGAGAGAGAGAGTCAGAATGTGAGTGTGTGAGTGTGAGAGAGTGAATGTGAGTGAGTGACTGTGAGTGCGTGAGTGTGAGTGTGATAGTGTGGCAGTGAGTGTCAGTGTGTGAGAGTGTGAGTGTGAGTGTAGGTCTGAGTGTGTGAAAGTGTGTGAGTGTGAGTGTGAGTGTAAGTCTGAGTGTGTGAAAGTGTGTGAGTGAGTGTGTGACAGTATGAGTGAGTAAGTGTGAGTGAGTGTGTGACAGTATGAGTGAGTGAGTGAGTGAATGACACACACACACACACACACACACACACACACACGAAAACTTAGAATGTTTCAGTATCCCATGAAATATCTCTCGCTTTCCATATTATTCTCTATCATACTACTGATGACGTCAAAACCTGCGCGTGAATTGAATTGAATTGAAATATTTATTGTTGTAAAATACAACAAAGGGGAATGGCTGGTCTTGCAGACAAACCCCTGACTAGGCGTTACAAAAAATAAAAATCTCCATTGTACAGAAATAAAAACATGTTGAGGTTTGTTAACAGAAAAAAAAATTAGAATGTAAATACTGATAATATTCCTGAGTAGGTACACATGCAATTACCTAAATTACCACCTGACAGCAAACTTTGGGTACTCTTTAATTATGGCAGGTACAATGTTATGATTAATGAACCAGGTGACAAGGGAAGGCACATCACTTATACCCTGTGGACGGTAACAGGCTATGGCAGGACACTCAAGGACATAATGTTGTAGAGTGTGACCTCCCGGCCTGGCACACAGCACAAGACTCGGGTGGGGCACCACTCACCTCCCAGTAGTATTTATACCCTAGTCTAAGACGCATTACAACAAGATCATATAAGGCACTCTTTCTACCGTAGGTGACATTGGTGTCTTGCAAAATATGGACATAGTGGATAGAGCTTGGGCTACCCCTCTCATAGCAGCTGGCAATGGCAGAGTCGATTGAGCTTTGTGTGTAGAGTTTAAGTCTGCCCTTGATATAATTATAAGTATATTCTGCAGGAGTGCCTTCTAAAGTCCTATTAAGGGCATGCCGAGCCAAAGCATCTGCTTGTTCATTAAAAGGGATGCCCACATGAGATGGCACCCAAGTAAAGTGAACCCGATGACTATCCCTCTCTAAGCCGTCAATGGCAAGAAGACACTAATGTACAATATCGCCGTCACATGGAGGAAAGACAGTAGTTCATATAAGGCCCCTTGACTATCAACAAAGAAGAATACATCTTTAGCAAAAGGAACCACAACACATAGTTCTTCCAGAATGGCATAGAGTTCTGCACGCGTGGAAGACAGGTGATCTGGAAGCCTCTTGGAGATCTCAATATCAGTGTAGGCATGTGGGCTATCATAACTGCAGATAAAGACACCACAACCTGATTTGCTGCCATCAATAGACCTATCACAATTAATATGGACAGCATGAACCAGGGGGTAGGCTACTATTTTTTCCATGAAATGTGATTTAAGTTCATGAGGAAACCATGCTGATTTTGGAGTTTGTAGCTGTTCTATGTCAACACTAACACTATGAGGTCTCCAAGAGGGGTACATGGGAGCATGGACAATGTTAAAATATAGGTTTACAATATCAAGTCTGTTAAGCAGTTTAAGAAGTTGACGTAGATATCTGTTGGCAGGGGCCCTGGTGTTGGCAGACAGAACAACAAGAGCACATAGAGGCTGTACCTCTCCATGTCGAGCCATACGGCAGAGAGTTCTACATGTAATTTCATGAATCCGGCATACAACACTAGGGAGAACTAACTCAGCGTGAAGGACTTCAATCTTAGCTGCCTTGGGGCAACCAAGGATTATCCTCATTGCTTCATTTTGAATAATTTCCAGGGGCTTCAGATGGGACTCGCTGAACCGTGCCAAGACTGGGGCAGCATAATCAATCAATGATCGAATAACAGAAATATAAAACATTCTAAGTACGGGGACGCCAACACCTAGGCCCCTGTGTGCGAGAACACGCAGTGGTGCTAACCGTAGTAAACATTGATTCCTGATATAAGTGATACATTCCGTGGTCTGTTTAAAGCTAAGATAGACACCCAAGTATTTGTAACAGTGGACACGATCGAGTTTGACGTCATTGATACGTGGCGCCCGACATCCTCTAGCAATTGACTGAAATTTAGTTTTGGATTCATTAACAACTACTAACGGTTTCAGGGGCCATGTTCCCCTGTTTTTCACAAATAAAACTTGAACAAAGCGTCAGACAAGGAAGTTATTTTGGCAGTGGATGTTTGAGACCCCGACCTAATGGGCAAAAATATGATTTGGTGTCACATGTGGAACTGTGAGCAAGGCCCTACCTACCTACCCACAACCCACCTCTCTCTCTCTCTCTCTCTCTCTCTCCCACCACCACCACCAACACCAGTACTAATGTAAATCCCGAGCATGCATTGTCTAACTTTGAAATAAAACCCGATGAAGTCCTTAAAGCCCTCAAATCACTTAAAACAAATAAAAGTCCTGGACCTGATAAAGTATATCCAACTCTGCTGAAAGAAACAAAGAGCGAAATACTCTCCTCCCTCACAACCGTATTCAATATGTCCTTGCGACAAGGCATTGTCCCTTCAGATTGGAAAAAGGCTAACGTGACACCGATTTTTAAGAAAGGAGACAAAAAAGTACCAGGTAATTACAGGCCCATTAGTCTAACTTCGGTTGTAGGTAAGCTACTTGAGGGCATAATTAGAGACAAAATTGTGAGTTACCTTGAAAGCCACTCATTAATTGGGGACTCACAACATGGCTTCCGAAACAAAAGATCCTGCCTGTCAAATCTATTAACCTTTTATAACGACCTCTTCACTGTTTATGACGTAACCAAATCACTGGACGTAGTCTATCTTGATTTCCAGAAAGCGTTTGATAAAGCATCATAAATTACTTTACAAATTAAAGCAAATAGGTATTGACGGTCAGGTAAACCGATGGATCGCGAATTGGTTGAGCAACAGAAAACAACGAGTAGTGATTGACGGATTTAACTCAGAGTGGCGCCGGTCACTATTGGCGTCCCTCAGGGCTCGGTTCTGGCCCAGTGTTTTCATTATTTACATCAACGACGTGGATGTTGGACTCACTAAACTAATTTGTATTTTTGAAGACGACACATTGATTGGTAACTCGGTTGTCAGTGACTAAGACAGGCAAAGCGTCCAAGTGGATTTGTAGATTTTTTCAGCTTGGTCTGATAGATGGGAGATGCCCTTTAACGTAGACAAGTGCCAGGTCCTTAAAGTTGGAACGAGGAATAAGAAGTTTGATTACTAAATGCGGCGTTAAACTCAAAAGCGTTCAATGCGCCAAGGACTTGGGGTCAAAATCGCGTCAAACCTCAAATTCTCACAGCAATGCATCGATGCAGCAAATAAAGCGAACAGAATGTTGGGCTTCATTAAAAGAAACTTTTATTTAAGAATAAAGATGTAATACTCCCACTCTACAACAGTTTAGTCAGACCCATTTGGAATATGCGTACAGTTTTGGTCTCCCCACCATGCAAAGGATATTGCTAAATTAGAAGGTGTTCAGCGTCAAGCAACGAAAATGATCCCTTCCTTGCGCAACAAATCCTACGAAGAAAGGCTTTCTACCCTTAACATGTTCTCTTGAGAAACGTCGCCTCCGAGGAAAACTGATCGAATGTTTTAAAATACTTAATGGTTTCACGAATGTAGACAGATCAACATTGTTTATGATCGATGACACTTTAAGACGAGGAACAATGGCGTAAAACTCAGATGTAGACAAGTAAATTCAGACTGCACCAAATTTTTCTTCACCAACGATGTAGTGCGAGAATGGAATAAGCTTCCACCATCAGTGGTCCAGTGTAACACGATTGACTCCTTCAAAATAAGCTTGACCGTCACTTCCTTCAACTTAATATCAACTAGAGTAGAAATGCAACGTTTTGGAGTCTTCTGATTAATGTAAAATCACTTAGGTTTAAGGACAGACCACCAAGTCTGGACCATGGGGTCTGTGGTCTGATTTTCTATGTAAATCTATGTAAACTCTCTCTCTCTCTACCTATTCATCTATCTATCTATATAATCTCTCTGCCGCCACTGAAGGAAATTTTTTCCTTTAGTTCTTCTTGAATTTTTGGCGGAGTCGGGACTTCATGCCTCTCATAAAATGCCAAGACTGTTCTTCTTGCAACACATTTATCAAAATCGTCTAGAGCCGTGACAGGTTCAGAATATCTCCTCTTATGTGGTGACAAAAAGACAGCCCTTTCTGGTGATCTCCGGCCTGGGGGAGGGACCTAAGGGGACACGCCAACCACCACCACCACTACCACAATGTGGCAACATGGGAAAAATCCCTGCCACATGTCATAGAATTTATACAAATCATTGTTATAATCCTATACATCGACACTCATTGTAGGGGAGAGCCGGTATGATTCGGACACTTTTTAGAAAAAGAAGTTTAAGAAGTAGTGTAATTTTGTTGATCTCAAAATGTTCCTCTATCATTTGGCTCTTTAGGCTGCTAATATGACACTCGTAGCTATTTCCAGTTTTCAGATGTAGGTGATGAAAGACAAGTTTTAATCGTCCAACCATCCCCACCCGTGGTGATGGTTCGCCAGGAGGTGGGATGGTACGGACACTCATAATACTCGCCATAAAATTAATATAACTTAAGTTTGATTGGCTAATAAACAAGATTATTATCTTCTACAAAACATTTGTGTAAGGACAAAAGTATCCTCTCAATATTTAGAGGGGAAAAAATAAAAGGAGAGCTACAAGAAATATCTCAAAAATTTTGGTATTATGTCTTCCTTCTCTTCTCACAAGCATAATATCTGAATATAAATCAACCAAATTAACCTTATAATAACCGTTGCAACACCTATAATGTTTAAATTGATATAAATTCAATAAAAATCATGAAAAAATCAACCGTCCGAATCATCATGACTCTATAAAAAGCAAATGTGTGGTCACACTCCTTTCCCAGCACGAGAGCCTTGGTGGTGATCGTGTTATACGGCAACACCTTCGCCGTGCATCGCCAAGGCCACAAATAATTTACATCTCGCTAATTGGCACGTTTTTGAAGTGAGAGCTTACGATACACCCTGAAAATATTACATACGAAATGCAAAAAAATATAAAATAGGACTTGCATCGAAAATAACAGCTCTGAGGACATGGTTGTCCCTTTGTGGGCCAAGGCAACAAAGTTTTGCACATTCACACAAAATCTCGCAGCACTCAGTCCCATACACTTTACAATAAATGCTATGTCCGGACCATCCCACTGTCCGAATCATCACCGCTCTCCCCTACTATGTAGCTTCCTTTACTATATACAGAATATATAAAATATTACTTTCAAATAGCACATGGATGGAAAATAAGAGAAAGAGACGCATGTACGAAGGTTGATTTGGCAGCATGGCTAGAGGTAAACCACCATACCAGCCCCACCCTGAACGGACTTCATGCTCTGAGATGAGGTGGGCTGCCATCTTTACGTGGTGCGTCAGCTGTGTTCCCCTCGTCAGGTGAGACCCCAGGCAAGTGACAAACTATTTGCCATGGTAGGAATGCATGGGACCCTACATCAAATGCAGGGTTGGTTTTATTTGAAGTCACATTTTCCAAGAACCTATTGTAGACATTAAGTGAAGACTTACTGTACTTATCTATTTTTTTTATTGCCAGTTCTGGTCTTTTGGGGGTTATATGTGAGATTTTAAGTGCTTTGATGAACCCCCTCCTGTATTTACAAAGGACATGATATATGTTGCTAAATGCTACTGATCAATCCTACACGTATCCCGACCGTCTTGGAGACCGGCCCAACATACTAAATCTCTTCCTTACCTCTAACCCTTCTGCTTACTCTGTCAAACTGTTCTCTCAAGGTTGCTCCTCCGATCACAACCTTATTTCTGTTTCCTGTCCTATCGCTCTTGTAAAGCCTCTGGACCTACAAAAGTGGTGATGCTTCTGGAATTTTGCTTCAGCTCGGTGGGACGACCTGAGGATGTACTTTTCCGATTTCCCGTGGAATGATTACTGCTTCCAGGAAAGAGACCCCTCTGGGTGTGCCCAGCGCATCATTGAGGTGATTATCTCTGAAATGGAGACCAAATTCCACATACTTTCTCTACCCCTCATGCTAAAAAGCCTTGGTTTAATCACACTTGTTCTCGTGCTGTCAAAGATAGAGAGGCAGCTCACAAAAGGTACCAGAGCCTTCGAACTCCCGCTAACCATAATATTTACATTTCTGCCCGGAATTGTGCCAAATCTATTCTCCGACTTACCAAAAACTCCTTCATTGATAGAAAATGACAAAACCTTGCTTTTTCTAATTCTTCCCATGACTTCTGGCATCTAGCCAAAAACATCTCCAACTTCACTTCTTCACTTTTTCCTCCTCTCCCTAGTCCTGATGGCAGCACCACCGTCTCATCTATCTCTAAGGCTGAACTCTTCTCTCAAACTTTCTCTAAAAAACTCTACTCTGGACAATTCTGAGCATATTACTCTTACTCATCCCCCCTCTGACTCCTTTATGCCTGTTATTAAGATTCTTAAGAATGATGTTTTCTATGCCCTCTCTGGCCTCAATCCTCAGAAGGCTTATGGACCTGATGGAGTGCCTCCTATTGTCCTTAAACACTGTACTTTCGTGCTGACACCCTGATTGGTCAAACTCTTTCGCCTCTGCCTGTCAACATCTACCTTTCCTTCCTGCTGGAAGTATGCCTTCATACAGCCTGTGCCTAAGAAGGGTGACCGCCCAATCCTCAAACTACCGTCCTATAGCTTTGCTTTCTTGTTCATCTAAAGCTTTTGAATCAATCCTTAACCGAAGATTCAAAAGCACCTTTCCACTTCTGACCTTCTATCTGATCGCCAGTATGGGTTCCGCAAGGGGCGTTCTACTGGTGATCTCCTTGCCTTCCTAACTGACTCTTGGTCATCCTCTATTAGCCGTTTCGGTGAAACCTTTGTTATTGCGCTGGACATATCAAAAGCCTTTGATAGGGTCTGGCACAAATCTTTGCTTTCCAAACTACCCTCCTACAGTTTCTATCCTTCTCTCTGTACCTTTATCTCAAGTTTCCTCACTGATCGTTCTATTTCTGCTGTGGAAGACAGTCACTGTTCTTCTCCTAAACCTATTAATAGTGGTGTTCCGTATCTATATCTCCCACTTTCTTTCTGTTGTTCATTGATGATCTTTCCAAAACGAACTGTTTTATCCATTCTTACGCCGATGACTCTACTTTGCATTGCTCAACCTCTTTTAACAGAAGACCCACCCAACAGGAACTAAATGATTCCAGGATGGAGGCGGCAGAACGCTTAGCCTCAGACCTTACTATTATTTCCGATTGGAGCAAGAAGAACTTGGTGTCCTTCAACACCTCAAAAACAGTTTCACCACCTATCCACTCGACAGAATCTTCCAAACAACTATCCCCTATTCTTTGACAACACTCAGCTGTCACTTTCTTCAACACTAAACATCCTCAGTCTATCCTTAATTCAAAACCTCAACTGGAAAATTCATATCTCTTCTCTTACTAAATCAGCTTCCTCGAGGCTGGGCTGCTCACAGTTCTTCTCCCCCGCACAGTTGTTATCCATTTACAGGGCCTTGTCCGCCTCGTATGGAGTATGCATCTCACGGTGGGGGCTCCACCACACAGCTCTCTTGGACAGAGTGAGTCTAAAGCCCTGTTCACACTGTGCCGACTCTGGGCCAAGACAACCCAGTGACTACTACATTTGACAAGTCGGCTCCCACGCTCCAAGAATTTTTTGGTATCTTGGTGTGGGCTACCATGATTGCCAACTGTCTGGGACATTCAGCCAACTAGTTGGCAGAATGTCTGCGGCATGCTGCCAAATAGTCTCAAGACGAGTCTCAATGGTCAATTTTTTAAATGGCACCAATTTTATGACAACCACAAATCTGCCGATCGATTGGCCGACAGTCTTGACAGTCTTGACGACAGTCTTCCAGAATGTCTGTCAACTGGTAGGCCAACTAGCTGGCCGACAGTTGCCAAGGAGTTGACGGTCTTCCTGACCGCCTTCAAGAATGTCTTGGCGGCAGCCTTGCCGTTCTTTAAAATACAGAATGAAATGTATCGCTCCATTTTGAACCAATATGGAACGGCATTTGTTCCGTACGGTATTTTGTTATTTGAATGGTCAAGCGGATAAAATTCAGTATCTTAAAATTGTAGTGAGCACATTTTTCGGTTAATCACAAAACCAGCCCGTAAAATTTAAGAACATAAGAACATAAGAACGCAGGAGTCTGCAAGAGGCCGGTAGGCCTGTACGAGGCAGCTCCTTTGACCCTAAGCTCCCGTGTATCTAACCCCACCTATTATCGCTGTCCATGAATTTATCTAGTCTATTTTTGAATGTGACAATTGTATTGGCACTCACCACATGACTGCTAAGCCTATTCCACTCATCCACCACCCTGTTAGTAAACCAATTTTTGCCTATGTCCCTGTTGAATCTGAATTTATCCAGTTTAAACCTGCTACGTGTCCTACCCGGTTCTCTTACCAACAAAACCTTATGAATGTCTCCCTTATTAAAGCCCTTCATCCATTTATAAACCTCGATCATGTCTCCACGCACCCTTCGCCTTTCTAGAGAATGCAAGTTTAACTGTTTGAGTCTTTCCTCGTATGGCAAGTTTCTCAACCCCTGAATCATCTTAGTCATCCTCCTCTGCACCGATTCTAACATTTTGATATCCATTCTATAGTAGGGTGACCAGAACTGAACCGCATAGTCAAGATGAGGTCTAACTAATGCTAAATATAGTTTGAGGAAGACTTGGGGCTTCTGTTGCTTACGCTCCTTGAAATAAATCCCAGTACCCTATTAGCTCGATTTCTAGCTTGAATGCATTGTGCCCTTGGACGGAGATCAGAGCTCACTAA
Source organism: Eriocheir sinensis (assembly GCF_024679095.1). Lineage (NCBI taxonomy): Eukaryota > Metazoa > Arthropoda > Malacostraca > Decapoda > Varunidae > Eriocheir > Eriocheir sinensis. The sequence goes on from NW_026111729.1 coordinate 354,083, forward strand.
GACCCCTAAATCTCTCGCACCCAGACCTACTTATGAGAGTGTCATTTAAGCAATAGTTATGTGAGGGTTGTTCTACTACACTCAGAATACTGCACTTCCTACATTGAACTCCATCTGCCATTTATCCGCCCAGTCATATAATCTGTTGAGTTCACCTTGAGAATACTAGTCTGATCCGACTCAATTACTCACCGATCTACGGATCATCTGCAAATTAAGTAACATCACTACTAATGCCTGTGACTAAGTGATTGATATAAATAATAAACAAAAGTGGACCTAATACCGAACCTTGTGGGACCCCACTCGTAACACATCCCCAGTCAGATCTTTTACCATTGATTTGCACTCTTTGCTTCCTATTGCTAAGCCACGCCTTGACCCAGTTCAAAACTTTACCCTCTACTCCGTGAGCCTGTAATTTAAGCAACAGTCGTTGGTGAGGAACTTTGTCAAACGCTTTACTAAAATCAAGATAGATTACATCATAATTTTCATCTCTGTCAACCGCCTCAAATACTTTATTGTAGAAGGACAAGAGATTGGTGAGGCATGACCTACCTTTTGTGAACCCATGCTGCGAGTCGTGAATTAAGCTATGTTTCTCTAAATGCTCCCGAATGTTCCTGGCTATTATGGACTCCAGCATCTTCCCTATAACCGATGTTAAGCTAATTGGGCGATAGTTTGAAGCAACTGACCTGTCCCCCTTTTTGAAAATCGGCGTCACATTAGCTACTTTCCATAGGCTCGGCACATAGCCAGTATTTACCGACATCTTAAAGATGTCGGTTAGTGGGTCACTGATTATATCACCTAGCTCCTTTAATACTTTGTCAAAGGTTCGTCCTAAAATACGTGTAAAATACGCGACGTGACGTCCCTCCCCCCTCCCTCTTGCCTCCACCAGCAGCGTGCTGCGGCTGTCACTCATTGCATGCTCGAGAAATTTTAGGGTTGCCACCCGTTCCTTTAAATATGGATACACTCCATATTGGAGAGTGAGATGTTGCATTCCACATTTTTCTGACCTCAGGATGGCAACCCTAGTTGTGTCATTCAACACAAGAGAGATCGAGGCAAAAGGAGTGCGTGCATGCGTACTGTGCGGCTCCCAAGTTTGTGCCAGTGAAACGTAACCATGCCCAGTTGTTATTGTGCTTGTGATTGCAAAATAAATATACTATAAATTTCTTGATGGCGGCAGTGTTAGCCAATATTTCTGAGCCGACAGTCGTCACAAACGTCCTTCATTAGGCGAAGACTGTCGTCACGACAGTCCTCATCATTTTATAGTCAGCACAGATGACTGTGCTGACAGGAAACGGTAAAAATTTGAAAAATGGCCCCGACAGTCGTCACGACTGTCTCAAGACAAGCCAAGACTGTTGACGACAATCGTCATGACTGCCCCAGACCTCCCTCAGACCTCAACCGGAAGTGACGGTTGGTCCAGACTCTTGCCGACTCTTGTCGTGAAAGTTTAGCATGGAATACTTTTTTGTGCTACCCCTCACGACTCCAGACTCCCGTCATGATGTCGGCGCAGCAGTCTCAAGACCTCTTTCAAGACATGCCCGACCTTTTCACATCAACACCCAAGACCTCGTGTACCCTAGAGTTGTAGGCTGTCTTGGCCCAGAGTCGGCACAGTGTGAACAGGGCTTAAGGCTCTTCATCTCATCAGCTCTCCTCCTCTTACTGATAGTTTTCTACCTCTTAAATTTTGCCGCCATGTTGCCTCTCTATCTTCTATCGATATTTTCATACTGACTGCTCTTCTGAACTTGCTAACTGCATGCCTCCCCCCCTCCCACGGCCTCGCCACACACGACTTTCTACTCAAGCTCATCCCTTACGCAAGAGTTAACCAGCATCTTCACTCTTTCATCCCTCACGCTGGTAAACTCTGGAACAATCTTCCTTCATCTGTATTTCCTCCTGCCTATGACTTGAACTCTTTCAAGAGGAGGGTATCAGGACACCTCTCCTCCCAAAATTGACCTACATTTCGGCCACTCCTCTAACTCTTTATAGGAGTAGTGAGTAGCAGGCTTTTTTTTCACATTTATTACCTTTTTTATGCCCTTCAACTGACTCCTCTGCTGTAAAAAAAAAAAAAAAAAAAAAAAAAAAAAAATCGCACACACGTCATTAACCAAGTTATCAAAAAATCTGTTTAGCACAATACATGTAATCTGTTATGCATGACTTTCATAGATATGAGAAAGCATTTAACTCTACTTAAACTTCAGCAGTCATGTTGGCACTTAGGAGGCTGGGTGTGGCTGACCTGTACATAGAGGTGTTGGCAGATATAGAGGCAGTACTTTAATTTAAACTCCACAAGAAAGGCTAGAAAGTTCTAACTAAGAAAGGTGTTAGGCAAGGTGACACAATATATCTAAAACTTTACAGCTTGCTTAAAAGTATTAAAGAATTTAGATTGGGATAAAACGGAACTTTAAATCGCAAATGACATAGTCTACCAGGTGAGTGTGAGGAAGACTTACAGAGGATGATTAAGGAACTTCACGGAGAGAATCTGAAAGACGCCCTCAATAATAACATTAATTAAAGAAAAGGTAATGTCTAACAATCAGATGGCAGGCCAAAAATAATGACTGGGAATCTTACATTTGACAGTAGTTGAATATACATATCTCAGACAAACAATTAGTGCAAAACAAGACCATGAAAAATAAAACAGAAAAGGATAAAAATGGGATGGAGTGCTTGGCAAACATAATAATAGAAAAAATAGTAACCTGCCACTCCCCCTGAAAAGTGAGGAGTACAATCAATAAAGTTTACAAATCTTAACCTAGAGTTTAGAAACTTGGCACCTCACAAAATATTTAGAGAGAAAACTAAGAAGTGCACAAAGAGGAATGGTGTTAAAATATTGGATATATCATGAGAGGCATTATGGATTAGAAAACAGACAAAGGTTGAAGATATTTTAATGAATATTACAAATAAAACATGGACTTAACTGGGTTAACCAAGTTATCAAAAAATCTGTTTAGCACAATACATGTAATCTATTATGCATGACTTTCATAGATATGAGAAAGCATTTAACTCTACTTAAACTGATAACAGACCAACAAAAGTAACAATGGAATCTCAGGAATAGTAGAAGTCAGGGCAGGCAGAAGACTAGGTAAAGACGAAATAAGAGCATTTGCCACACCAGGATGAGTGTGAGAGAGAATTTACATAGATTTACATAGAAAATCAGACCACACAGACCCCATGGTCCAGACTAGGTGGTCTGTCCTTAAACCTAAGTGCTTCTACATTAATTAGATGGCTCCAAAAAGTTGCATTTCAACTCTAGTTAATATTAAGTTCAAGTAAGTGACGGTTGAGCTTGTTTTTAAAGGAGTCAATCGTGTTACACTGGACCACTGATGGTGGAAGCGTATTCCATTCTCGCACTACAACGTTGGTGAAGAAAAATTTGGTGCAGTCTGAATTTAATTGTCTACATTTGAGTTTTATGCCATTGTTCCTCGTTCGCAAAGTGTCATCAATCATAAACAATTTTGATCTGTCTACATTCGTGAAACCATTAAGTATTTTAAAACTTTCGATCAGTTTTCCTCGGAGGCGATGTTTCTCGAGAGAGAACATGTTAAGGGTGGAAAGCCTTTCTTCGTAGGATTTGTTGCGCAAGGAAGGGATCATTTTCGTTGCCCGACGCTGAACACCTTCTAATTTAGCAATGTCCTTTGCATGGTGGGGAGACCAAAACTGAACCACATATTCCAAGTGGGGTCTGACTAAACTATTGTAGAGCGGAAGTATTACATCTTTATTCTTGAGTAAAAAGTTTCTTTTAAGGCCGGGTTCTAGCATGAAAAATAAAATAAAAATAAAAAAAAATATTATTGGATTTTTATAATGGTTAACCCTTCCTCTATCGCATGTTAAAGGGTCCTGCCGCTACCAGACGGTCCCTTTAACTCTTTAAAGGCAAATGTTGAAATTACTTTAAAGGCCTCCCCGCGCTTGAAGGGAACGCCCACCTCCCTCTCTTTTCCCATTGAATTTTTCATTTCTTTTGAAAGATACTTGAAATAATGAAGTGCTCCCTTCTGAATCGTCGTTCTCTCTTTCTCTCACTCGATGAGAGAGAACGGATGTAAACACTAGACCCCAGCCAAGCCAGGCGAGAGATAACATACGCAGTTCCTTCAGCGGTGTTATTTCTCAGTTTTCATCTATTCAGTGATGAAAAAAAGGACTTCTGCATATAAGAAGAGGGTGGAGAGTGCTGCCAGAGCACGTCAGGCGAAGAAAGAACCACAGGATGCATCAGATACTGCACAGCCGAGCACAAGCACTGGTGGCCAGGCCAGCACCACCCAGCCCGCTGCAGTCCACAGCGTCCGTCACTGGTAAAGTAATTACACCTCTTGTTGTAAGGGAGAAATTACTCAGTGATGTGTCTGTGGCCTCGCCAGCTCATACAAGAGAGACAGAACAGGTGTTGATAAGAAAAGATGTGCTTCAGGATATGTTTGCTGCCACATCACCTGTTTGCAGTAATTGTATGGGCTTACTGGAACTACATTTTGAAACAAAATCAGCTGACACACATTTAGAAGTTCTATGCAAAAACTGTAAGGCTGTTCAGTACTCTTCACCACCCATGATCAGCGAGAAACCTACCATCACAGACAATAATGTTAGCTTAGTTGCCTTTGCCTTGACTGAAGGTGTACTTTATGCAGGTTACTCCAGGCTAACATCATCACTCTCCATCAAACCACTTTGTAAGGCTGCATACTATGAAGTTTTTGAGTATGTTGGAGAGAAAATTCTAGCCGTCCAGGAAAAAAGGAGACAAGATATCATTTCTAGTGTTTTCAAGCATTATGAAGAGCTAGGTATACAGCCTGATGCTAATGGAATACTGAATGTGACTGGCTCATTTGATGGATCCTGGCTAACCAGGGGTCACTCTTCACATATAGGAGTAGGCTGCTTCATAGAGACTGAGACTGGCTCTGTCTTAGATTATGAAGTATTGTCAAATTACTGTCTTCAGTGCTCCAGACTCCTAACCAGGAAAAACAAGAAACAAGTTACTGAGGCTGAATATCTGTCTCTGATTGAAAAACACAAAAATAAATGTCAGAAGAACTTTGAAGGTAAAGCAGGAGCTATGGAAGCAGAGGCAGCTACCAGAATATGGGGGAGATCTGAGCAACTAAATAAAATGAGGTATACAACCTTCATTGGTGATGGAGACTCATCAGCATACCTTGCTGTGAAAAGACTGGATCCTTATGAAAATATACAAGTGCAGAAAGAAGAATGCATCAATCATGTGAGCAAAAGGCTGGGAACAAGGCTGAGAAAATTGAAGGAGCAGTCGAAAGGAGGAAAAGGAAAATCCCTCGGAGGAAAAGGAAAACTGACGGATAAGGTCATCGAACAACTTCCATACTACTATGGACAGGCCATCCGTCGAAATAAGGATAAATCAGTGGAGGATCTAAAGCAAGACATCCGTGCAACTTTCTTTCATTGTTTGAGCACAGATGAAGACCCAAAGCACTCTATGTGTCCTGATGGTGAGAAGTCTTGGTGCTTTTACAAGAAGGCACTGGCAACTGGGAAAACACCACCAAGTCACAAAGAAATGAAAATAAAATTTGCACTGGATCCCCCTGAGAGGAAACAAGTTTTCCAAGTATATCTGGACCTGACGAAAGATGACCTGCTTCTAAAGTGCAAGATGGGCAAGACCCAAAACCCTAACGAGGCCCTCCACTCAAAAATTTGGAACCATCTCCAAAAAGTAAGATTTTATGCATTGAGGACTGTTCGGTACTCCTGTGCTTACTCAGTTCTGACACACAATTTTGGCTACGTACAAGAAGAACTGAGTAAAAAATTAGGATTTGGAAGCCTGTCAGAGATCCAGAAAAAACACCAAGAGCTGCAAGACAAGAAACGAAGAAAAAGATCTGCCGCTCCGTCAAAACCAAAACGTCGTAAGACGGTTGCTGATGCAGCCTACAAGAGCGGTGAATTTTAATTCTTCGTGGCGAGGAACATAAGTGGAGGGTGGGGAAGGGGCCCACCACTGGTAAAAAACACCCCCACCCTTTGAAGCTTATGTGCCGAGGACCCCCAGTGGTGAGGTAGATTCTACCGGCAAAGGCCCATAACAAATATTTTTTTTAAACTCCTTTATATTAATGAAGCCCAACATTTTGTTCGCTTTATTTGCTGCATCGATGCATTGCTGAGAGAATTTGAGGTTTGACGCAATTTTGACATTTTGACCCCCAGGTCCCTAACGCATTGAACGCTTTCGAGTTTAACGCCGCGCATTTCGTAATCGAACTTCTTATTTCTTGTTCCAACTTGAAGGACCTGGCACTTGTCTATGTTAAAGGGCATCTCCCATCTATCCGACCAAGCTGAAATTTTGTGCAAATCCTCTTGGAGGCTTTGCCTGTCTTCGTCAGTGAGAACTGAGTTACCAAACTTTGTGTCATCTGCAAATTTACTAATGCGATTATTGAGTCCAACATCCACATTGTTGATGTAAATAATGAAGAGAGAGAGAGAGAGAGAGAGAGAGAGAGAGAGAGAGAGAGAGAGAGAGAGAGAGAGAGAGAGAGAGAGAGAGAGAGAGAGAGAGAGAGAGAGAGAGAGAGAGAGAGAGAGAGAGAGAGAGAGAGAGAGATTTACATAGATTTACATAGAAAATCAGACCACACAGACACCGTGGTCCAGACTAGTTGGTCTGTCCTTAAACCTTGGTCTGTCCTTAAACCTAAGTGATTTTACAATAATCAGATGGCTCCAAAACGTTGCATTTCAACTCTAGTTAATAATAAATTCAAGGAAGTGACTGTCAAGCTTGTTTTTAAAGGAGTCAATCATGTTACACTGGACCACTGAAGGTGGGAGCTTATTCCATTCTTGCACTACAACGTTGGTGAAGAAAAATTTGGTGCAGTCTGAATTTACTTGTCTACATTTAAGAGAGAGAGAGAGAGAGAGAGAGAGAGAGAGAGAGAGAGAGAGAGAGAGAGAGAGAGAGAGAGAGAGAGAGAGAGAGAGAGAGAGAGAAAATTAATGAGAAACCCTTTGTACTGCAGTAGACTAGTAATTACTGAAGATGATGATGAAGATCCAATAGTGTAAGATTCAATATCAAATAAATTGCACAATTTCTATTAATGAAGATTGTGAGGCCCCTATACACAAGAGGGCACCAAAGGATTGTTTGTAGTACTTTATACAAAAAAAATGGTCATGCCTGTGTCTTGCTGTTGGGTGACGCCCAAGTGTTCCAGACTTAACTTTCTTATGTAAGAGTGAGTCAGCATCAGTCACTTCATCTGTGCCTTGTGTTGGGTGACACTAGAGACGTCCAGGTGTCCAGCCCAGCTTAGATCAGCAGCTCACTACAGTCTCTATCAAATCTCTTTCATATTGTATGCTTGCATCTCTTGGGGTGTATATATCCTGAGAGAGAGAGAGAGAGAGAGAGAGAGAGAGAGAGAGAGAGAGAGAGAGAGAGAGAGAGAGAGAGAGAGAGAGAGAGAGAGAGAGAGAGAGAGAGAGAGAGAGAGAGAGAGAGAGAGAGAGAGAGAGAGAGAGAGAGAGAGAGAGAGAGAGAGAGAGAGAGAGAGAGAGAGAGAGAGAGAGAGAGAGAGAGAGAGAGAGAGAGAGAGAGAGAGAGAGAGAGAGAGAGAGAGAGAGAGAGAGAGAGAGAGAGAGAGAGAGAGAGAGAGAGAGAGAGAGAGAGAGAGAGAGAGAGAGAGAGAGAGAGAGAGAGAGAGAGAGAGAGAGAGAGAGAGAGAGAGAGAGAGAGAGAGAGAGAGAGAGAGAGAGAGAGAGAGAGAGAGAGAGAGAGAGAGAGAGAGAGAGAGAGAGAGAGAGAGAGAGAGAGAGAGAGAGAGAGAGAGATAGAGTGAGATAGAGAGAGAGAGAGAGAGAGAGAGAGAGAGAGAGAGAGAGAGAGAGAGAGAGAGAGAGAGAGAGAGAGAGAGAGAGAGAGAGAGAGAGAGAGAGAGAGAGAGAGAGAGAGAGAGAGAGAGAGAGAGAGAGAGAGAGAGAGAGAGAGAGAGAGAGAGAGAGAGAGAGAGAGAGAGAGAGAGAGAGAGAGAGAGAGAGAGAGAGAGAGAGAGAGAGAGAGAGAGAGAGAGAGAGAGAGAGAGAGAGAGAGAGAGAGAGAGAGAGAGAGAGAGAGAGAGAGAGAGAGAGAGAGAGAGAGAATGTCTAAAAGAATATCCTGATGAGGCACTCGAGTTGAAATATATCATCAAGGTTCATTTCACATCTCTTATTCAGAACAAACAACATACCTCACACTCCATCCATTTTCCTCATGACTGTCCAATAAAGGACACTGAGTTATTGGGTTATCATCTCCATAATCCTTCTTTTCTTTTTTCTTCTGTTCACCTTTACTCTCTTCACATCTGAACTCTAGAACTCTGAAAATAATAGTCAATATTACAATATATTTCTGAATGCACATAAAGGGATTCATAGTTAATATTAAACAGAAAATAACTGAACCCTTAATACTTAAATACCACACAAACCATTTCTAAGCTGCCACACACCCTCAAAAATAAATAACTAAATAAGCTAATAAATAAAATAAAATAAAATATATATATATATATATATATATATATATATATATATATATATATATATATATATATATATATATATATATATATATATATATATATATATATATATATATATATATATATATATATATATATATATATATATATATATATATATATATATATATATATATATATATATATATATATATATATATATATATATATATATATATATATATATATATATATATATACCTTTGTTATCTCAAAATACGTACATTCGTAAAAAGAAGAAAATGGGAAGTTTTGAAGCCGCAATTGAAGGCAGCTGCCTTATGATTGGCAGGCGGTTCTGAAAACACGCTTATGATTCGCTGTGAGTCCGATGACGTCATCGACGGCATCACCCAATCAGCAGCCTCGCTACCTTGTGGCGGTGTCACACTGGCCATTTTCCTCCAACCATTGGGGCTACAGGCAACCGCTGTTGTTCGACGCTCTACCGGGAGCGTAATTGTTGGTTACCCGTAACTTGGTGTCACAATGGGCCTTTTTTCCTCCAACCGCTGCTGGCGGTAGTGGCAGCCGGGAACTCAAACTTTTCCGGGTGTGCGTCTTACACGGCCAAGGTCAGTTGCCCATATCTGCAACGTAAACAAGGCAGTCGCCCTGTATCAACATGGCGCTGCCTGCCAAAGTAACGACGAAATGAAAGCTTTGGTCTGAAGTTAACAGTGATATAGTTAAATCGATAGTTCGTTGTTTTTACCGCGGGCCATTAGCATGCATTGTCACGGTCTGCCTCAATGACACACAGTTTTCCCTTATGATAATACATTTTCTCTCAGTGTCAGCATGACTCATTCCTCATTGTACCAGTAATCACGTGATAGTTACGTGGATGTAGTGTCATGCCCACTACAGCTTACTTTCATGTTTGCAGGATGTCCTGAGGTATGCCTTGCTGTCCTGTTCATCATACATCCTGCTAATGTTATATTTATTCCACAGCAGCCACGAAAGGGTAGTAACTACTTGTTGTGCAGACGGATACCTGTGTTCTGCGGCTGGCATGGAGTAAGTTGCCAGACACAGTGTGGGCTTGTTTCTCTCCTCATTCATCACCTGTTAACTCCGAGCTTGACATTACATGACTTTCATCGGAATAGCAGTTGGAGAGCAGGATATTTCCTACTTGCATGTTGCATGCTAGCATGGCAAGGTTATCTTTGTGTGTGTGTGAGGTGGGGGGTCATGGGTCATGTGTTCTTCCGCGTTAGGATCAAGTGGTGAACTGGGCTGGTGGGGCTCGTCCTAGTGGTTTTTGACCTGGGAGCGTGTGGATGTGTTTCCTCTCACTCTGCCCTGTGTGCTTACGCTGCTACCAGCCGCTTACTCCGTGTCTGCACGGGCCCGCGACGGTTTCCTGGGGCCGTTTCATCGCCAACCACTTGCCGAGGTGCCCCTGGCTGCCCCAGCAGGAGTGTGTTTAGCGCTGCAAGCGGTTTCCGGGCTGGAGCTGGGAGGATTGTGTCTTGTCCTTGTCTCACCACGTGCATGCTAAGTAATATCTAACCCCATCTTCACCAAGTGGTTTTAACTAAGTTTTAGCTAGGTTAGCTTTGTCTTGCCTGTAACCTGTTGTGTGTGGGAGGTTGGGGTTTTCTTCTTGTAAATAAATCGTTTTAAGTGTCGTGCAAGTGTGTTACTGTTCCTGGGTTGGGTTGGAGGTTCTGCCTAGGTCACCCCTGTAGGAAGTTGTTAACAAGTACCCTCAAGGGCTGGGTTAGGTGTTTTGTGTGTGTTGTTTTCTTGCAGGTCCACTCTGTGTGCCCCGAGCAGCTGTCGGAGGAGGTCCACGTGGTAGTATCGACTCCAAAGGCCTCGAGAACACCAAACTCGAGATGTCATTCACAGACACAAGATATGGCAGCGTTGCTCTTCTCCCCCAGGTCCCCCGGGTGCACTGACTGTCAAACGTCTCTAAATAGTTTCCAGGTGCGTGTGTGTGTATGTGTGACAGAGAGAGAGAGAGAGAGAGAGAGAGAGAGAGAGAGAGAGAGAGAGAGAGAGAGAGAGAGAGAGAGAGAGAGTGCTGCCCAATGCAATAGCCAGGATTATAAGTTAATCACCCCACACCTGTGTTGACAAAACAAGACTACCTCTCTCTCTCTCTCTCTCTGGACTTCCTGGACTTTCAGAATTTCTTTGCACACACACACACACACACACACACACACACACACACACACACACACACACACACACCGTGGCGTAACTGATAGAGCGCTGCGCTGCCAAGGTTCACGGTCTGACAGGGCGGCGGTTTGAGCCCGCTCAGGTGTGTGTGTGTGTGTGTGTGTGTCTGTGAGAGAGAGAGAGAGAGAGAGAGAGAGAGAGAGAGAGAGAGAGAGAGATTTCTCCACACACACACACATACGCACTCTCTCACTCTCTCTCTCTCTCTCTCTCTCTCTCATACACACACATTGGAAACTATTTGGAGATGCTTGACAGTCAGTGCATCCGGGGGACTTGGTGGAGAAGAGCGACTCTGCCATATCTTGTCTCCGTGGATGACAGCTCGAGTTTGGTGTTCTTGAGGCCATTGGATGATTGGAGTTGTTAGTACCTGCAGACGGCCAGGTTGAGAGTGTTCCAGGTTGGCATTGCCCCACGCTCATGCCTTCTAAAATAATAATTTACCTAACCCTAGCATAACCTTGACACGCATCTCTGTGAATCTCGCCCCAGCACGTGTGAACACGGTGACCCAACTGATGGAGTCAAAAACTGCTGGTGTCAAATTGAGCCTTGTTCCTCCAACCCGCTGGCGGTCGGGCAACCATCAACTCCAACTTTTCCAGGTGTGCGTAACACATGGCCAAGTCAGTTGCCCGTGAACAAAGCAGTCGCCCTGTATCCATGTGGCGCCGCTCACAAAGTAAGGGCTGTCGCAGCTTGTGCAGCCGTTAGCCAAGTTATAGACTTGTTGCTGCAGTTAAATGGAAGGAGGAAGCGGTTGTGGGCACAATTATGGCTTTAAAGACGGGAGGACAGCAGGAGTGTTTACCCAAACATCGTCAGAGAACTGGGTAAATTTCCAGAACCTCACCCGTGGGACACTGTTGGACGAATCTATTTTTTCTAGTTTTTGGTGTGCTATGAAATAATCTGCTGACTATGTCTGTCGCAAATCATTATATCACTAATATAATGATTGACTTTTCAATGCCTGTTGAACGTGTAACCGCTGCCGCCTGATGCTGCCGCCGCCACAAAATAGCTTGCAGAGAGGTTCAACTTGCTTACTGTTTCTATATTTAACTCACCACTCACAAAGATAACAAGTGGACAAGCTAGAACAAAACCAGGCAAATTAATGTTTTTCCTGCTGCGATTCCCCAGCGCATGCTGTGGACAGCAGAATGACTTATTTCAGCGAGGAGATATTTCTCGCAACACCGCTCAAAGTGTACCGTCAGCCGCTTTGTCCTGTCCTGCTCATGTATTCCTGTCACCCCACACTGCGCGCAATCAATAAATTCAAACTAACCAAACCTAATTTAACATAACCTACCTAACGGGGGGACTTCGCCCCCCTCGACCCCCTTCTATATACGACGGAAAAGCAATACGGCAATGTGTTGTATGGACACAAAATACTTCATATAGCACCAAGGTGTTCTTTGCTGTGAGATGGGTGATGTCCTGGAGTAGAACTGTGCTGTGAAGACCAGTGTTGTGTTCCTGAGCCAATAAATGGCTTTCTTGCATTTATTCTTGTCTAATTTTCCTAGATATAGAATATTGATATTTGAAATAAAAAAAAAAATGTCTTTTAGTGCATATGCAGGTCCGTAATTTTGGCAGATTTGGGGGGTTAGCTTGAGGGCATCATAGGTTCATGAGGTTGGGGGAGCTGGCAAGTGAAATGAACATAGCCATGCTGCCGGGTATGTGTGAGAATAGCTCTGTTTATCAACAAGTCTGTTTACATTCGCTTTTGAGCATGCGTAGTTCGCGGGAGGATGGCCAGGAACACAACACAGGGAGTCCTACAATTTTCATAGACGAGAAAAAAGTTCTTTGAAGTGTAGTTCCATAGCATGGGGTGTTCTCTTATCTTGCCAATTAAATAGTAAACAAAGCAACTCTGTCAGTCCACTTTATGAGTCTCTTAGTGGGCCATCTTCCACTGCTCGACACTCTCAGCCACTGCAGTCATCTGTTTGTTTACATACAGCCGCTGGGTACCCATACATACCCACGCCGTACTCCACAACCGCTTTTCCATTCGCACAGACAACCAATAACTTGCTCCCGGTTGGGTAATGGGCATCGTGGCGGTTGCCCGAGCTCCCAATGGTTGATAAAACGCCAGTGTAACACCGCTTTTTAAGGCAGCGTGCATGACGCCGACGGTAGGTAGGGGAGACCTGTACATGTCAAAGCAGCGAAACTCTGGGCGGTATCATGCGAAAAGTCGGGATGGTGAGAATTTAGGACTCAGATAGCACGAAACTCTAGAGGGTACTGTATCTATCTATCTATCTATATATCTATATCTATCTATTCATCTATGAGGCCCTGCATGGAGAAGTGTCCCAAGCGACACAATAGCCGGTTTGGAGTTAAGCACATAGCACTACTTTTACCCTTCTACTTCAATCTCAGCATGTTGAAAGGACAAAACGCCACTGCAATACGGTCAAACGCCCGAAACCAGAGAGGTGAACTGCACGCCGCCGACTCAAGCTGCGTCTAGGCGTAGACGTGCTCGGAGTGTCCCAAGTCTGGCTGCGTGGTGGTGGATTGTTTATTGTTTGCTTGTTTTATTATTGTTTGTTGTGTCTGGAAGACAACATGGGCAGAATAATACACAATCACTACTGGATTTGAGTTTGTATTGTTTAGAAACACACAAAACTAGTTTCAAACAAATGTGTTTTTTATTTGTTGTTTGTTTTAGTTTGTGTGCTTGTTTGACACTGCTATTTTTTGTGTTAGTAATCAAGACATTAATACTTTGTGTGACTGAATATCCTCATGGTGTCATAAACAGTTCATTTGGTTGTTCGTTAGTCTACTTGTTTGTTTGTTTGTGTACTTGTTGTTTGTTTTTGTTTTCATCTTTCTGTAACTAACATCAGTGTTTTTGTCTTGAAAAACACTTTAAAACGATGTTTTCAAAATACTCCTACCTTATGTGAAAAAAAAGTTATTCATGTTTTACGTTTTCAAAACTTTTGAAGCGATTTCTGACGTTTAAAAAATTGGCACTTGGGACACTTCTTCATATATATATATATATATATATATATATATATATATATATATATATATATATATATATATATATATATATTTATATATATATATATATATATATATATATATAATGGTAGTGACTGATATGTAGCTGGTTTACTAAAAGACTTGCCTGCTCTGACTGGAGGAAGAGGCATCTTGGCTCCTTGACAGATAGCACAGGAGGATGAGGGTGGTTGATGTGCCACACCACTTGTAGGCCACACTCAGTCTCAGGGTCGCTTGCCACTCAAGGTCACACAGTAAAAATCTGTACCACCACAACACACTTGGTTGTATACTCCATATGGTGTTGCATATGTGATGTACTCATGTTTGTTATTTTCACAGCATTTTTACAAGTCCACAGACCATAATGAAAGTAGGCATTTTTTTTTACAGTGGAGAAAGAAGCTCAAGGAAAAAAAAAAGTATGCATAAAGAAATGAAAAATTTAAATAAACATTAACATTAGCAGAAGGGGCTTGGTTAGCATTAGGAAGTTAGAATAGAAAGTCATGTGCAGCAGGGTCACGGGAGAGATGGAGGCATGTAACTGGCAAGTTTAGAATAGCAATCAACATAAAAACATCAATAGAAGATAGAGAGTCAACATTATGGTAGAGTTTAAGAGTTAAAGGACATCTTATGCCTACTGGACCAAGCTGAAATTTTATACAAATCTATTTTATACAAATCTTCTTGGAGGCTTTGTCTGTCTTCGCTCAGAGGATCGACAATCAATCTTCGTCGTCGCGGCAAATTTCCTAACGAGATTACTGAGGCCAATGTCAATGTCACTGATGTAAATTGTGAACAGTACGGCCAAGAATTGAGCCCTGAGGGACACCTTTAGTGATAGGCGTCCACTCTGAGTTAAGGGGGGTGTATGAGGCAAAAATATTGAATTTTCTCTTAGAAATACCATTTTCTGTTTTTTGTTTCTTGTCAGGTTCCCTTGAGTGCTGACTGTCAAACGTCTGTTTCCAGGTGTGAGAGTGAGAGAGATTTACATGTGTTTACATAGAAAATCAGACCACACAGACCCCATGGTCCAGACTAGGTGGTCTGTCCTTAAACCTAAGTGATTCTCCTTAAACCTAAGAGAGAGAGAGAGAGAATTTCACACATTAACATTTTCTCTCTCTCTCTCTCTCTCTCTTAGGTTTAAGGAGAATCACTTAGGTTTAAGGACAGACCACCTAGTCTGGACCATGGGGTCTGTGTGGTCTGATTTTCTATGTAAACACATGTAAATCTCTTTCACTCTCACACCTGGAAACAGACGTTTGACAGTCAGCGCTCCAAGGGAACCTGGGGGAGAAGAGCGATGGTGCCATACCTTGTCTCCGTGAATGACAGCTCGAGTTTGGTGTTCTTGAGGTCAATGGCCGTGATAGTACATGACGATATTGTAACTTGAATCATAAATTGCTGATTTCTCAAAATGCAAGTTTTTCGATAAACAAGATGTAATGACTTTTTAACTTACTAACCTATATTCCAGGGGATTATTTTGTTGAAAAGAGAAATGAAAAGGCTAAATTTCGATTGACCGCTTTTTTTTGTTAAGTGGCATAGTTTTTTTGGGTAAGTGAAAAATATAGGAAAAAGGTGCATTGAGCACAAAAAATTGTACATATATAAAATATTTAACAAAGAAATCGCAAATGCCGATCAATGAAGAGGTAGCAGAGTGTTTACTTTCTGTTCTGCAATAAAGAGAAAAGGTGTATAACCACATATAAAACTATTAGGACAAAGAAAAACCTAATATAAACGACTTCCGAAAAAAAATACATATACAAAACGTACAGGCGCTATCTCCTTCAAACCTGGCCATAAATACCCACATTGAGCCCAGTTTCTTGTTGTATTAGGCTATTAGCATATCGGCTAAAAAATTTCAATTTGATTTTTTTCCCAATGTCGAGAGAGAGAGAGAGAGAGAGAGAGAGAGAGAGAGAGAGAGAGAGAGAGAGAGAGAGAGAGAGAGAGAGAGAGAGAGAGAGAGAGACTTATCTTTCCCAGACAGAGTATAAATGTAAGCTCTGGTTTAAGTGGTTAATAATTATGCAAGATTTTATAAGCAATATTACATACTCTCTCTCCTGAAGTAATTATAAAAGGCCTATAGGGAAGCTGAGGTTGAAAATAAACCAAGATCTTTTGTCAAGAATTCTAGTTGAAATGGTTTACTGTACACATGTGCACCCTCCCTCTGTCTTAAAGGATATTGATTTAAAATTTACTATGAAGGATGCACAGTACATTTAATACAAAGAGGGAAGATCGTTTAGTTGAGTAGAAACAGCAGTTCATCAAACACATTCAATGAGGAGGGTTTAGTGCCTGCTTACCTTACTGTGGTAGGTGAAAGGGTGGTAATCCCAAGACACCCACCCCCATTGTAGGCATCCTGGGTGACCAAGGAAAGGCATGCAGCCTCAGTCTCACCCGACTGAGAGAGAGAGAGAGAGAGAGAGAGAGAGAGAGAGAGAGAGAGAGAGAGAGAGAGAGAGAGAGAGAGAGAGAGAGAGAGAGAGAGAGAGAGAGAGAGAGAGAGAGAGAGAGAGAGAGAGAGAGAGAGAGAGAGAGAGAGAGAGAGAGAGAGAGAGAGAGAGAGAGAGAGAGAGAGAGAGAGAGAGAGAGAGAGAGAGAGAGAGAGAGAGAGAGAGAGAGAGAGAGAGAGAGAGAGAGAGAGAGAGAGAGAGAGAGAGAGAGAGAGAGAGAGAGAGAGAGAGAGAGAGAGAGAGAGAGAGAGAGAGAGAGAGAGAGAGAGAGAGAGAGAGAGAGAGAGAGAGAGAGAGAGAGAGAGAGAGAGAGAGAGAGAGAGAGAGAGAGAGAGAGAGAGAGAGAGAGAGAGAGAGAGAGAGAGAGAGAGAGAGAGAGAGAGAGAGAGAGAGAGAGAGAGAGAGAGAGAGAGAGAGAGAGAGAGAGAGAGAGAGAGAGAGAGAGAGAGAGAGAGAGAGAGAGAGAGAGAGAGAGAGAG
Organism: Eriocheir sinensis; assembly: GCF_024679095.1. Taxonomy (NCBI): domain Eukaryota; kingdom Metazoa; phylum Arthropoda; class Malacostraca; order Decapoda; family Varunidae; genus Eriocheir; species Eriocheir sinensis. The sequence goes on from NW_026111729.1 coordinate 371,009, forward strand.
AGAGAGAGAGAGAGAGAGAGAGAGAGAGAGAGAGAGAGAGAGAGAGAGAGAGAGAGAGAGAGAGAGAGAGAGAGAGAGAGAGAGAGAGAGAGAGAGAGAGAGAGAGAGAGCAGAATTTGCTACTAAGCAGAATATTATGGCACTTAAATATTTGTGTACCTTATGATGGACGCCTAATAAATGGTGCACGTGTGACCTTGGTGTTTCCCTGGCCATGACCTCCACCGTCTGACAGTGGGACTACCTTGAACTGGGAGCACCTGCAGAGTGACGGTTTTGGCGACTACAGATGGGATACTAATATCACCTAATGCCCATACAGGTATGTATTGTGGCCAGGGTTCCTGTGTAAGTGCTCAGCCTTACGGTGTCACACACAAACACAACTTGTCCAATTACCCTACTTTAACCCTTAAGCTGAGCCATCCCTCCCATGATTTGACGGTGAACTGCGGCATCCCTCAATTGAGGTGCAATATTTAAACGCATATGAAAACTGGCAGGGTTGATGCACGTGGCTACAAATTGGGTGTGAATTAGTACTATGTGGCATCTCTCATCCCAAGCCCCTCCAACACTCCTACTGCAAGACTGCGCAGTGTGCACGCCAAGACACTGCTCTCAGCCACCCCACCCGACGGAATCGCTTCTTCCTTTTCCGCCCGCCTCCTCTGCTGCTGTTGTGCCCAATGCCACTTCATTGCTTCCCAATTCGATGTCACTCCATACAAGTAGACTACATGTCAGTCTCGGTAACCCTTGCCTGTGTAGATGAAATGAATATCACAGTACTTATAATTGCTGTAAAATATTGCTCTAAGACCCCATGACATGCAAACCATGAATCATTCAACTGTATATATTGGCGAGTGCGCTTAACTATTCTCTACACGCTGATAGGCATTACATCACATTCTGTAAGACTCGATTTTTCGCTTTTCTTCCGCAGCACATCCTATCAACAGGTTTCCTGAGCCGCAGGCCATGGGTTAAGGCGAATTTACCAAAAAGTGGAAGCCCTGAAATTATTGCACCATGTGGCTCAGCTGGTGCTGTGTCTGCCCACAACTGACAAGAACAAACCTGTATGAATTTTTCAGTGGACTTAAGGTTAGCAGAGGAGGGACTACACTTAGCAGAAGCTAATTGGTCCGTTAACTGTTTCTGACGTTAGCAAAAGCGCTAAACAGCTAATGAAAAGTTATCTTCACTAATTTGTGGTTAGCGGATTAGCGGAACCATGCCCACCACTGCCTATAGCTAACATATGAGGGGAAAAAGCAAGTGTTGGGACTGTGTGGCAGAGCGGAGGGGAGGAAAGGACCTGTGGGAGCGTACACCAAAACGGACTCGCCAATCTGGTTTCACAACAGCAGATGCCAGTTGGCTAGCAAAATGGCACCCTACAACAACAACCTCCTCACTATATTATTGCAGCATACTTGAAAATGTGATCTTAGAACAGTTAATGGGGCATCTGCAGGTGGTGCAGGCTTTACTGGATAATCAGTCTGGCTACAGGTGACTTTACTCAGCAGAAACTAATCTCTGTTCAGTGGTGAACAATTTACTTGTATTCATTGATGAAGGGAAATGGGGTGTTTTGATTTTGTTAGCCTTGAGTACTGCATATGATACAGTGGAGCAGTTTATTGATTCAGGATTGTAAAAACATTGGAATTGAGGGTAGTGCACTTGATTATCAGAGGTGTTACCAAGAGAACAGAACATGCAGTGTACAAAAAAGTAAATCGCTTTCTGCTGATAAATTTCTGCAGAGAGGAGTCCCTCAGGGAAGTGTACTGTGTCCAATTTAATTCTGTGTGTATACTGTACTGACAACATTTTGGGTCTGGTCTTAAGTGTGAGTGACCACTAGTCACACATCATAACTCAAGGACTACCTGTACTGTGCTTTAAATATTACATATGTTTTTTCCTTATACACAATCTAATTTGGAACTTGATATCCATGTATAAGGAGAGATTAATGTATGAGGTTCAACCACACATTCTCTCTACCAAGATTTGGTCTTGGTTATTGGTAAGGTGACAATAGTCAAATGAAGACTCATCAATGGTAAACAAACTTCTAGTGAACTGATCACCTTCCACATGGTGTTGTTGTTATAGTGTGGTATAAGTGTGTATTGTATGGTGTATATATTATAACATGATCCTGGTCCAGTAGTATATGGTAGACAGTACTACAAGTCATGAAGCAACAAACAAAACATCTTAGTAAAATTGGTAAAGGTGAGGTTATTATAATAATATTTTTTCAAAATATAGCACTTGAAAGTGGTCTGTGTCTTTGAGACCAGCAAATATGGTACCTCAGACCTCAGCGCCACCAGAAATAACTGACTTCAGAAATTGATGTTAATAATAATAAAGGAAAGTGTGTACCGTATTTTACAGCTTTCCAAGACGCTGCATCTTGGAAGACGCACCCTAATATTGGAGAGAAATTGAAAAAAAAAAAATTAGGTCATTCTCACACAAGAACAACTTCACCATATCCATGAATTTAAGTAACCTTTTCTTAAAACTATCTATTGTCTCAGCACTCACCACAAGTGTGCTGGAGCACTCACCACAAATGTACAACTAGGCAATTTCAACTACCGCTGGTAAATACACACACACTGAAACAGTGGGTCCCCGACATAAACATGGCGGCATGTAGGCTATTGGTTTGTTTACATTCATCACTGTCCGATTTTGTCCGTGTGGCGATGACATAACAGTTGGTGGTTAGTAAATATACTATACATCTTTCATTGTCCAAGGGTGGTTTTATTTCCATAAAAGTGCATAGAGACAACACATCAACACAGCAGATCCAAATGCAGCTGATCCAAAGGCTTGCTGGTCTATGGAAATAAGCCTGTACCACCAAGATCAAGAGCGCCATGGTTCACCGCTATCAGCCGCATTAACAAACAACAGACATTTGGGTCACGCTTGGGCTTGTGGTTTGGCTCCAGGAAGGTTTATGGTATTGGAAATACTTGTAACAAGTAAGTACTGAGGTTATATCATATAAAAGGCTGAATTAAATAGTTACTTAAGTTAACCTCATAATGTAATGACAACGCATAAATCCATCGCCCTATTGGTCGAGCCAATACGGTGACCGCCCAAGCTCACTTGAGCCTGGACGTTGCTGCCACAATACAATATTCGCCTTGGAAGACGCATAAGTATTTTTCATGGTATTTTTAGAGAAAAAGTGCCTTGTAAGTCAGAAATACGGTAAGTGCAGCAGAAAAGTGTATGATATGAAATATGAGTTAATAAAGTAATGGAAATACCACTGCCATTAATGAAGGAACTCAAAGTGCAGGAGTGAGTAAATGCAATGATAGAGTAAGTGCAGGCATGCAAGGCAAGGAAGGAAGGACGTACACAGACCTGTGACCAAAGAGGCTGCAGCTGCTGGAGACTTAGGTCATGCCATGCACCTTCCTTCTCCACCTGCTGAGAGAATTTTGTTTCAACTGCTAATAAAACGTTGCACCCTGAAAGGAACTGTTTAGTGACAGTGATTATGTTGAATTTAAAGCCACTGTCAGGGTCTAGCCTACTAGACACCATAAATCAATCAATAGAGGCATATGCTACAGGCAACATACAGTTACATCCAGTTTTACCTTGTTCAGATAGTCTTTTAGTTCTAACTTTATTTATATAAGTTCGTCGATATTAGTGTACGTTAACCTAAGCTTTTTCATTCCCTTCTTTTCTTCTCTATTGTTGTGGCTTTTTACTTTTTCTCCTTCTCCCTCTTCCTGGTCCACCACCTCATCACTGTCATTTGACACTCAAAAATCAAAATTTCCTTTTCTGAGTGTTCTTCATATCTTCGCTTTGCTTCATTCACAATTTCTATCATTCTAACTCTTTCCTCTATGCTCTAGGTGAGACTGATACACCCTAAACAGATACTCAGCAAATATTGTAATGTAACTAGAATTTTTTAAAAGCCTATTTCTGCTTGATTTTGCAAGACTTTCATGCAAGAATGATTTTTTAATAAGATAGGCTTCCAGATGACATTTCCTTTCTCTCGTTTACAAATAAATAAAACAACAAGAATGATCAGCTACATTTATATAAACAACAGTGTCACTTATTGTACTGGGCCCGGATTCATCAATCTTACCAACCACGCCTCCGGTATCTCTCACATTTACCGGAGCGCTACCAGAGCTGCGGCATCTTTCAAACACGGGATTCATCAACAGTATGGTAACGCTCCGGTAACTCGCACCCTAGCAACGATTGGTTGGGCTGGATAGCCAATCACGTGCGACCTTTGATACTGTATTTCAGCTTTCACGTGTCGTTTGTTAACTAATACACAGACTTCAAAATCAAGACATGTGTATTGTACAGGCGTAAATACTGCCTTAAAACAAATAACTAGCGTGGTGATCCCTCAATTAGATACGTTTTTTTACGAATGAATGCACGTTACTTGTATATTTATTCTTGAAATAAAAATATACTCGTTTATGTAGCCTAGCTATATTCTGAACATTTTTGCATGTTACCTTCATAGTTTTCTGTTGCCAACACCAGTTGCATGCCTCGCTATCACAAGATTGGGTATTATTCTAAGCCCTCGCAACCAAAATTGGCTAGGGGGCCCTTGTCATCATGCCTCACTGGTGCAGCCAAGCAATGGGTGTGGGCGTGGGAAGCTGTGGCTGCTGAGGTGAATGGCGTGAGTGGCTTCGTGAGTAGTGTGGAGGAGGTCAGAGCAAAATTTTACGACATTGAACTCCACAACAAAAATATTGGAGACTTGAGACGGGAGGTGACTGTCACAGACAGAACATTATTCCCTCTGCAATGTTTTAACAAGTAGGGAAAAGTCATATGGGTGGACAGTTCCACAGACTTACATACTATAGACTGCGGCCTGCAAGTGAAGCCGGCCTGAGGCCGTGCACGGGTGTGCCCAGTTCATCCCAAACCGACGACTTCACACACCTCACCCCCACCCCGTTTCCTGACCCCAACATTCACTTTTGAGAAAAATGGAGACCACCATCATCTTCCTGATAAAATTCTGCATCACACTAGCATAAAATTGTAACAATAATGTGTAAATACACATACGAAAATCAAAGTTAAATGAATAGGGAATATACATTTTCTTGCATTTATTTCTCTTCAACTCCTTCGTACTCAGCTGGTTTTCGTCACATCGCTTTTATAAGCCCAGATCCTAAATCTGCATGTTTTTCTGCTTCTGATGGTGTAGGGCATGTCATGAGGTAAAATATACATAGGCTCAAAATCGCCTCCGAACATGAGCCGAGGCAGTGTCTACCCACTTACCACGCCTGCGGTAACTCAGTTACGGGTGCTCGGAGCCGCGGTAACTTTTGGCCTTACCACGGGTCCAGTAAGTGGTTGATGAATGCCGATTTACCGGGTGGGCGGAATACCGCAAGACTTACCAGACAGAGGTCTGGTAAATGGTTTGATGAATCCCACCCCTGGAGTGTAATTGTTACAAGTACCAGAGAAACACAGGTAATTTGCGATGATTAAAATAACAGTTGAAGCTTCTTGGGCACAAATATATGGAGTTGCCGGCTGGCAGCTCCATATGCCCTATTCATGACTGAGGCAGGGGTGTGTTCTTGCTCCATCCCTTTCCAACACTTGATTGGACTGGGTATTAGACAAAGTTGTTAATCAAAGTCATTGTAGAGCATCGTCAGCTAGGTCACTGATCTTGTTATTGCTGATGATACTGTACTTCTTGTGGAATCCCTGGAGATCCTGGTGATGGCTCTTGAAGTGCTGCATGAGGAGGCGAAGCCACTGGGACTAAAGGTCTCCTGGGCCAAAACCATGGTCCAGTCATTTGGAGGCTTACTGGATAACACAATTCAATCTGTTCATGCATGTGGTAAGGACACTGAGGTCACCAAAAGTTTCACATACCTTAAAAGTGCAGTGCATAACAATGGTGGGTCTTACAAGGAAGTCACTCGACAGATTGGCCTGGCCCCACGGTGTTATGGACTCGCTCAACATGAGTCTATGGTAATGTCAATATCTATGCAGGCGGACAAAGATTCAACTCTTTGTGACGTGCTCTTGGTCTTTCTGTATGGCTGTGAGACAGGGGTATGTCAATATCATTGGTACCACATACAGTCATACCTCGGTTTCTGAGTTAAATTTGTTCCAGAATTTTGCTTGCAAACCAAACTGTGCCTCCGTGCTGACACCCTGCCTGGTCAAACTCTTTCGTCTCTGCCTATCAACATCTACTTTTCCTTCCTGCTGGAAGTACACCTTCATACAGCTTGTGCCTAAAAAGGGTGACCGTTCCAATCCCTCAAACTACCGCCCTATAGCTTTACTTTACTGTATCTAAAGCTTTTGAATCAATCCTTAACTGGAAGATTCAAAAGCACCTTTCCACTTCTAACCTTCTATCTGATCGCCAGTATGGGTTCTGCAAGGGGCGTTCTACTGGCGATCTTCTTGCTCTCTTAACTGACTCTTGGTCATCCTCTCTTAGCTGTTTCAGTGAAACTTTCTCAGTTGCGCTAGACATATCGAAAGCTTTCAACAGAGTCTTTGCTTTCTAAACTGCCCTCTTTCGAATTCTATCCCTCTCTCTGTTCCTTTATCTCCAGTTTGCTTTCCGGCCGTTCTATCTTTGCTGTGGTAGACGGTCACTGTTCTTCCCCTAAACCTATCAACAGTGGTGTCCCACAGAGCTCTGTCCTATCACCCACTATCTTCCAGTCATTCTTCAATGATCTTCTTTACATAACAAACTGTCCTATCTACTCATACGCTGACGACTCCACTCTGCATTATTCAACTTTTTTCAACAGAAGACCCTCTCAACAGGAGTTGCAAGACTTTCAGGCATTTTTTATGTGAAAAAGGTGCGCGTCATATGCCGCAAAATCCGGTGATTTCTCGTGTGTTTCGTTACACGCTGTGGTCGTGTGGGAGTATAGAAAAGAGCAAATTCTGGCATTTTACAGTTAGCGGGCTTTTTTTTTCTACATTTTCTTTTTGTTGCCCTTGAGTTGCTCTCTGTGCTGGAAAAAAAATAAAAAAAAATAAAAATAAAAAAATAAAAATATATGCAATTTTTTATGAGGGATTTGAGCATGCGTGAATTCTGGTATCTGCGGGTCTTGGAAGACGTCTCTTGCAGATACTGAGAGGTGACTGTGTCTGCCTCCCTGTATTAAATGCTCTGTTTAGGAACACACGTATGGATCCACAGACCTTTCCTCTGCAGTAGAAGTGGTCCCCATACCCCTGGCAGAAGGAGGTGGTGAGGGGGAGGTGCTGGGGTCCCTGATGGTTTAAATAGGGTGCAAGGGACCTCCACATGCATTTTTCTGCTTCCACAAAGTTATCCTGAGTCTCAAAGGTCCATCCAGGTGCAAAGATGGCTGCTGAAAGGCCATATTTACGCACCACATCAAGAGCCTGCAAGGAAATATTGATTTTTTCAACACTTTCCACCATTAAAATTATTAATCAATATTTTTTTGAAAGGAGAAGTATTTAGTGAGAAATCAAATGTGTGTGTGCGTGTGTGTAATTACATGTGTATTCTACAGGGGCCGAGGTAAGCTCTGATAGTCCCGTCTCCATATCTACATTCATTCATCCAGCCTTTCCTTCATTTGATGGACACTGCTCGCCTCCACCACCTGTTCCCACAAGCTGTTCCATGTGTTAACACTTCCATGTGGAAAACTATACTTTTTCAAGTCGCTCAAACAGGTTCCTTTATTAAGTTTCTTTCCATGTCCTCTCAGCCTCTGCGTTCTCGCAGTTAAGAAGAGATCATCTCTATCCACCTCATCAAACTTATTTACCAACTTATACAGTGTGATCAGATCTCCTCTTTCCCTTCTTTGTTCCAGTGTCGTCAAGTCCATCTCCTTCAATCTGCCTTCATGCGTCATATTCAAGAGTTCTGGGACCATTTTAGTAGCAATTCTCTGTATTCTTTCCAACATTCTGATACCCTTCTCTTTGTGAGGCAACCACACAACTGCAGCATATTCAAGTTTTGGTCTTATCAGTGTTGTTATTATTTTCTTCATCATTTCCTTGTACAGTCGGCTATAGAGAGTAGTGTCACACTGTCCAGTAAGTTTAGTTCAGAAAGTGACATCTGGCAACCCCTCCACGCGACATGAAAATTATTACATCCTATCGAAATCGTACTGTTGTGGTGATCGGTGGTCACAGGTGCACTCTCCATAATTTTAAGATAGATATTTATCAGTGCCTGCCGCTAACGCTTAATAGATATTTTTCTTTAGGTTTGTCGCTACATTTTGACACGAGCTTTTAGTTTCGGTCAAATTTAGTCAAGAGCAATTCTAAGTTGTTTATCAAACTATGATACATTTAAAAATATACTGCACTTATTAAGGGAGATTGTTATGCCTTTTAACTTAAAAAATAAATCCCTAACAGCCGAGATCTTGTTCTTTATTAAAAAAAATTATACGTAATAATAGGCTATAAACGTTCACATGATGGCGCCGCTGATCGCGGGCTTTTCCGCCGCCGCACTTAACAAACACACACACACACACACACACACGTATTTATACTTAGATATTACGTAATCTTCACGGAGAAATGATTTTAGATTTTTGATGATCTGAATTGTCTTTGAGACTTTATAGTGATGGGAATTAAGGCTGTGAGTTAAACAGACATTAAAGCCTATTTGCTGTTTGATGGTAAGGAGCATTAGTTACTGCCTGCCTCTGTGAAGGACAGCATTGCACACGGTATTTTCAAAGTTTAATAAGAAAAAGTGTTTCAGACTGTTCGTGATGTTTTACCTCGTCATCATCATCATCATCATGTAGAAGACATTCATTATCGCATTTCTAAATTGAATTCATGTAATCTGGTATATTTCTAACTACATTATATTATAATATAATATAATATTATACAATATTATAATTTCATGGTCAAACACACACTGTACACACTGATACGCGTCACTAACATCGCCAGTGAATGCGTCACCGTGGTATAGTTGCCAGATACCGCCACCAGGCTAAACATTCTGAAAACCGTGACACTACTCTCCATCGTCGACTGTACATATAATGGAATGATACCCTTATATTTTGCATCATCCTTTAGGTTACTCTGAATAACTTGTTTATATGCTTTTCTGGGGATAGTGTGTCTTGCATCGTTACCCCCAAATCTTTTTGTTCATGTACCACCTTTAAGTTTTCTTCTCCCATCCTGTATGTTTTCCTCGGTCTTTTTTTACTTTCCCCATTTCCATAACATGGCATTTGTTAGTATTAAATTCCATCTCCCATAACTGGCTCCATCTATACACTCTATTCAGGTCTTTTTGCAGTTCTTCACAGTATTCCTCTGTCTTCACTTTTCTTATTAACTTTGCATCATCTGCAAAAAGACTCATATAACTTTTTATACCCATTGGCATATCATTTATATATATTATGAACATTATTGGTGCCAGAACTGAGCCCTGAGGAACCCCACTCTCTACTCTCCTCCAATTTGATTTCTCTTCTCTAATCACCGTTCTCATTTCTCTTCCTGTTAAGTAATCCTTTATCCACTCGATGACCTTTCCGCCCATTCCTCCCCATTTCTGTAGCTTCCAGAGTAACCTCTTGTGGGGAACCTTGTCAAAAGCTTTTTTCAGATCTAGATATACACAATCAACCAATCCTTCTCTTTCTTGCACCATGTCTCTTGCTCTTGAGTAGAAACATAGTAAGTTGGTGACACACGATTTCCCTTTTCTAAATCCAAACTGTCCTTCATTTATCATGTTTTCCTTTTCTAAATGTTCAACCCATTGTTTTTATTATACCTTCACAGATCTTGCACATTACACTTGTTAAAAAAACTGGCCTATAATTTAATGGTTCAGTTTTATCTCCACTTTTATAAATTGGTACAATGTTTGCTCTCTTCCACTCTAAGGGCACTTTACCTGCATTTATTGAGCATGTTAGTATGTCATAAGTGGTTCCACTAATTCATTTCTACACTTTTAGCACTTGACTGGAGATTTCATCTGGTCCCACAGCTTTCCTTCCATCTAAAAATTCCATCAGCTGCAAAAGTTCCCCTTTCTCAACCTTTACATAATTTAGCTTTTCTTCATTACAATTTTCGAGTCCCCTGTCAAAGTCAGTCTCTTTTATAAATACTTTATGAAAATTTTTATTTAATATTTCTGCAATTTCTTCGTCCTTTTCATAGAATACATTCTTTTCTTTTAGCCTTTCCACTCCTTCATTTCTTTTTAACTTCCCATTTATGAATTTATAAAACATTTTTTGTTCTTTCTTACAACTACAACAAAAAACTATTCTTTTTTCAAATTTAGCTTCCTCTTCTCTCCTTATTTTCACATATTCATTTTTTTTTTTTTTTATTTGTCTCTGTTATGTATTCTAATTTGGTCTTTTCTTTAAATTCCTCCATGCCTTATTTCTGTTTCGTTTTGTTGTTTCACACCTCGATCCAAACCATGTTTTCTCTCCTTTAGTTTTTACTGTGTAGTATGGAACATGTATCTCTATTCCTCTGTTGTAAATATTCATAAAAAGGTCATATTTCTTTTGAATGTTAGTACTCATCTTCATATTACTCCAGTCTACGAGTGTACCACGAAAAAAAGGCGAAAAGTAGCTAAAGTTAGCGTTAAAATAGGAAATCAGTTATAACTACCTCTGGCCCTTCCCTGGTAAAGCGGCTATAGCCGTCTCTGGTCCTTTAGGGGTTAAGGGGAAGAGAGATGAGAACAGTGGTAAAGGACATGAAATTGGAATGGAGAATTGTAGAAAGTGGAGTGCCTCAAGGATCAGTATTGGCACCAGTACTTTTCCTAGAATATGTAAATGACATGCCAGAGGGAGTAAACAGTTATATGAGCCTGTTTGCAGATGATGCAAAACTGCAAAGACATATGAGAAACAGTAGGGACTGTGAAATTCTGCAAGATGACCTGAATAAGATTTGGAAATGGGAGTGACAATACAAGATAATCAACAGCCTGAGAGTCATGTTAATAGGATATTCGGTGATACATATAACATGGTGAGAAATATAGGATTAGCATTCCACTACATGGATAAGGATATGATGAAAAAGTTAATAACCACAAATAACCAAAATTGGAATATGCGAAGGCAGTGTGGTCTCCCCATAAGAGAAACACATAAAAAAACTAGAAAGAATACAAAGGATGGCAACAAAAATGGTTCCAGAACTGGAGGGATTGACATATGAAGAAAGATTAAAGAAAATGGACCTACCAACACTGGAACAAAGAAGAGAAAGGGGAGACCTAATACAAATTTACAAATTACTGAGCAAAATGGAAAAAGTAGATAATGAGGAGTTACTACTAAAAGAAGGAATAAACACCAGGAACACAAGAGGACACAGTAAAAAATTGAGGAAAGGAAGTTGCTTGAGAGACATAAAGAAATATAGCTTCCCACAAAGAAATATAGAAGTTTGGAACAGACTAAGTGAGGATGTAGTATCGGTGAAGAGCGTGCAAAGCTTCAAGGAAAAGTTGGACAAATACAAATATGGAGACGGGACCACACAAACGTGAGCCCAGGCCCTGTAAAACTACAACTAGGTAAATACAACTAGGTAAATATACTTTCCTTCCAAGTGTTGTATTTTCCTCCAGCATAAAAGTTTCTTCCAAAGATGTCCAGCCCCACAAACACATCTGAGATACGGTCGCCTTCAAAACCACTACCTGTTGCTGCTGCTGCCTTTTTAGTTCTGTCCAAGTGAGCCTCTGTCCAAGTGTAGTTAAGGAATATTCCATCACAAGCATTAAAAAAGGCTTGATTATGGGGATTGAGCTCATTCTGCCACTCCAACTTTCCATTTTCTGTTACACTGTCATACCATATAACACGGTGAATGTTATGACTTTTTCCATATAATTCATTTACTTCCTTTCTTTCCATATTGGTTTCATCTTCTGTTAGTTTTTTCTCTATTTCCTTACTTTCCTTTCTTGTCTCTTCCTCCTTCATAATTTTTTCCTCCATCTTCCTGTTTGCATCTGTTGTCCTCATGGCTGAGGTCAGTTTCCTCAGAAAATACAGCAGGAGCGGGATCTGAAGCACATAAGAAAAGCATCTCAAGGGGACAGATCACTATGAACAAAAGGGCAAAGGGTTGAATTACACTTACAATTTTTTCACCAACAAATTACACCTATTATCATAGCTCAGCCTTTTTTTTTGGAGTACAAGTACCTCTCAGTTTATGCTAATACGTATTGTGTTCCTGGTGAGATTGCATAATGTAAATTTTGCATAATTTAAACATTATCTTCCCATGTGTGTGTGTGTGTGTGTGTGTGTGTGTATTTATAGAGATAGTATTTTTTTCAAGAAATCACTAAATGATTGACTTTTCAATGCCTGCTGAGTACCTGCCATCGCTCGCTGCCATCCGTTACCACCAGTGTTGTAGGAATCAGCTCGCAGGCACAAAATAGCTTGTAGAAGAAGAATGGCCTCCTAAAAGATAGTGGTGTGCATCAATCTAGGACGTAAATGTAATGTAAAATAGACAAGTGTTTGTGAGTGTCCGTACTGACACACACACACACACACACACACACACACACACACACACACACACACACACCAAAAATTTGGTCACTATCGATGGCAAAAATGTGTCAATAAAACATTACGGAGTGATTATTTCCGGGAACTTCAACTCATCACTATTTATTTACTGTCCTGTAATATAATATATACCTTCTACAACATAGGCTATATAC